>NC_081850.1:48841229-49141229 GCF_963259705.1 Myotis daubentonii
GGCTCATGAGCCACATGCGGCTCTTTGGCCCCTTGAGTGTGGCTCTTCCATAAAATACCGACTTCTGCGCATGGGCCACGAAGTTTCAATCGCACTGTATGTGCGCGCCCTCACGTGGTATTTTGTGGAAGAGCCACACTCAAGGGGCCAAAGTGCTGCATGTGGCTGGTGAGCCGCAGTTGCCGACCACTGGTGTATGGGATGATGTTCCAACCAATTGAGCCATCTGGCCTTCGCTAGTCATAGGTTTTTAACTTTGTTAAGTCAATATCAAGGAGTGTGACTACCTGTTCATATGGTAAGAGTAGACTAAGTTTAGTTTTGTAAGAAATTGCCGGTGTGTATTCTAAAGTGGCTCTACCATTTTGCATTTACACAACAATGAATGAGAGTTCCTGTTGCTCCACATCCTCGCCAGCACTTAATGTTGTCAGTGTCTGGATTTTTGCCATTGCAATAGGTGTGTACATGATGTACTGGGTATCTCATTGTTTTAATTTGCATTTCTCAAATAACATGTGATATGGAGCATCTTTTCATGTGCTTACTTGCAATGTATATATACTCTTTGGTGAGGTGTCTGTTCAGGTTTTTGGCCTATTTATAATCAGATTGTTTGTTTTTTATTGTTGAGTTTTAAGAGGTGTTTTTTGTGTGTGTGGATATTTTGAATAATAGTCCTTTATCAGGTGAGTCTTTTGCAAGTATTATCTCCCAGTCTGTGCCCTGACTGGGGATCGAACCTGCAACCTTGGCCTATCAGAATGATGCTCTAACCAACTGAGCAACCCAGGCAAGGAATCTCGGTTTCTTTAAACTGTGTTTTCTTCTTCATAGCCAGACATGATATAGTGGGCAAAAGGAACTGTTATAAATGACTTAGAGTAACTTGGTGGTATGGTGTGGGGGGAGGGGAAGCATTCCACTGTCCTCTGATGAGCTCTCAGTCTTTGGTTGATCCTGTGTCCCTACTGTGACTTTCACAGGTGCTTCTCAGTTTTCCTTCCCTTAGGTGGGACAGGATGGTTAGAACGAGCTGGGGTTATGTGTTTCCTTTCCTTCACATGCAAGGCCAGAGGGGGCTGGAGTGGGGTATTGCCCTTTCCCTGGGTCAGTTGGGCTCTGACAGAACCCCAGCAGGTTAAGCTCGGGTGAAGCAGTTTCTCCCGAGGGCACGGCCTGTTAAGAAGAACACAGTGCTCTCTTGTAGTTATAAATGGTTCCCTTCCCTCTCTCCCTGCCAGAAGCGTGAAAGGGTGAGTGTGATGGAGCAAAAACCTGATATTCATATTGAAGCCACTCCAGCTTCCAGCATTCCTGCCCCCCACCCAGTGCTAGTTCCTTACCAGGATGAAGTAATCCCGTGTAATTATTTCCTTTGAGGTGTAAGGTCTGTGACAACCAAATCCACTAAGTGTTCCTAGTTTTTAGTGTTAAAAATACTGTTTAATTGGACCTTTCTGTAGGAAAAGTCTGGTGATTGGAACAGGGGTTTACGGCAGGATTAAGCCTTGTGGGGGTTCAAGTAGGCAGTCATGCGACAGGTCTCACCATCTCAGAGTTGGCCGGAAGTCACAGGCTGTGACCAGGCACCATGCAAGGCCGGTGTTGTAATGTACCCCGCGAATCACAGAAGGACGCCTCAAGAAGTTGAATTAAAGAGTCACATTTATTGCAATCCGGGACTATGAGGGGCCATTCCCCAAATCTCATAGTGATAAGATGGCCGCAACATCAGATTTATATAGGCAAAGGTCACAAAGGTGTTGATTACATCCCAAGGTTTGGAATGAGGAAACTGATTTGCAAAAAGCAGTTTACAAAAGCAAAAGCAGCATGTTATCTAAATTATAGTTTTGGGTCTCCGGATCACTGAATTGACAGAAACACATTATCTAGAGCCCTCGGGTCTGGAATGAAGAACCTGGTTTGCAAAAAAGCGGTTTACAGAAGCAGAAGCAGTTTCATGTTATCTAAATTACAGTTTTTGTGTCTCCAGAACACTGAGTCAACAGGGACATGTTAACTGGAGCTCTCTGACCTTGAAATAACTGTGTTGTTCTTCCCAGGTAAAGGAAAATGTGCTTCCTAAGACCAGTATGACCACAACCAATGGGATAGTCACAGTACAATCCATAGGGTATTCAGTCGAATGGGGTGGTTTCTATAATTCAGAAAATCAAAATAACTCTTCTATTGTTAAACAAAGCAAATAAGTACAGAAGCCAAACAGCAGTGTTAAAGTTAAACTATAGTTTCTACCTGAGATGACTGCTACCATACTTCACCGGTAGTCTCTTTCCTCCTGCATTCCTGGAGAACTGTGCTTTTAAGTGAAACCAGACTTCTTCAACTTGGGCATCAGTGAAAGCTTGGGCTGGGGAATTGTGCGGTGGGCTGTCCTGTGCATTGTCCCCTGCTGACAGCATCCCTGCCCCTCTCCTCTGGATGCCAGTAACGCCTCCTCTGTCCCACCTCGTGACAACAGGAATATCTCCAGACACTGCCAAGTGCCCCTGCCCAGGTCAATCACACCTGATTGAGGACCACTGCAGTAAACAGACTCAAGATTCAACAGCAGCGTATGGAATTTTGTTTTTAATTTTATTACTGGGAAAACTGCTAGCTGGAGCATCTTTTGTGCTATTTGTTGGTAATTCCACTTTTTTACTTTTATTTATTTCTCTCTTCCCTTTGTAGACAAGAGGGGCTACTTGCTAACCTGACAAGCTCAGGGCAGGCCTGCACAGCAGTCTAGCAAACTCAGAGACCTAAAGTAACCACAAGGATAGTCTGAAATCAAAACTTGAACTAAAAGCAGTTATTGTGGGTAGTCACGTCCGAGGCTGGTATTTTCCTTGACAAGGTCAATCTTTATTACCTAAGCTTATAGTCTTTTTGCATCTACAATAACATAGACAACATCAACACTAATAAAAGAGAAAAATGGTAATTGGCGTACGACGATACCCTTTTCATTGGATAATCAGGGCTATATGCAAATTAACTGCCAACTATGATTGGCAGTTAACTGCCAACTAAGATTGGCAGTTAACTGCCAACAAGATGGTGGTTAATTTGCATATGTAGGCACAATGCAGGGAGGTGAAAGGGAAAGCAGGAAGAAGCCCCCCAGCCATGATCGGAGAATCAGGTGCCTTTTCCGCCCTGGCCAGTGATAGCAGGAAGTAGGGGTGGAGCCAGCGATGGGAGCTGGGCACGGTCGAAGCTGGCAGTCCCAGGAGCTAGGGGTCCCTTACCTGGGCCTAAAGCGAAGCCCACGATCATGGGGCCACTGCAGCTGCGGGTCCCCGCTGCCCGGGCTGGACGCCTCAGCCAGAGGCGTCAGGCCTGGGCAAGGGGCTGATCCTGCGATTGGAGGGTGATGGGGGTCAACGCCTGAGGGCTCCCAGTATGTGAGAGGGGGCAGGCTGGGCTGAGGGACACTCCCCCCCCCCCCCACACACACCCAGTGCACGAATTTCGTGCACCGGGCCCCTAGTATCTACATAACATATCATTGAAATGTCAGGGTGACTTGTAACTTCCCTTTTTTTTTCCTGGACCCCTCAGGGCACAACCAAATGCCCTGGGCACCAGGACAGATACCACAAATTCCTTCATTATTATTGTTATCATGTTAATCGTTGCCTGTTAACTATCCCGTACCCACCTAAGTAAAAGAAGTATGTGTCTATCATTTTACTTTTTACCCAATCCCAGAGGTTTCCCTGCTTTGCTTTCTCCCGCCTCTCTAATCTATCACCAATGGATTTCATGTAACCCACTTACATCTCCTCTTTTGATTGAAATGTATAAAAATAGGTGGAAAAAACCACCATTCTCTGGAGCATTATCCCAATCTGTTGAGATTCTGCTTCCTGGCAAGTGTCAGCAGTTTGGCTCAAATAAACTCACAAAAATTCTTTACAGGTTTGAATGGATTTACATTAACACTTTCTAGGTTCTTTGTTTGACCTAATAATTAAATTGATACAAGACAGCTTAACAGAAGAAAGACAATTTTAATTTTAGACCATCGTTGTTCATCCTATCCTGATGATATTTTTCCATTAATTTTTAGAAATAGTGGAAGGGGTGGGGAGAGACAGCCCTTTCCCCTTCCCTCCTGGGAGCCAAACAGGTATCCATATCACCCCCAGACAGGCTTAGGCAGAGGTTAAACTTCCCCCAAACCTTTCTGGCCATTACAGGAGAAAAGATGACATTGACCCAGTGGGGGCTAGGACCTGCCCAGGGCATGCCAGCACCTTTGAGTTTTTCATGAGCCATGGGATCCCTCTTTCCCTCTGATGGAAGCAGCTGGGATCCACATGATGGGTTAGTCTCTCTGCTTGACATCAGGGGCTTCAGAAAGTATTTCCAAAATATCTCCAGAAGCAAGTTACTTGGGAAGGATGACCCAACCCACTATGGGGAAGCATGCCCCTTAGCCCTAACCTGGTCTTGGTGGGAAGGAGGGTGGGCCAGGCACAGCTGTGGAGGAAATTGCGTTATAACTGCAGCGTGTTGATGGGAAACAGAGCATTTGGGATGGGAGGGTCCCTGCTGAAAACGAATGCCGCGGGGCTGTGGCTGGTTTCTGTTTTACAGGTGATGTTGCTGATATGTGTACGCAGATTCATGTGTATTTAATGTTTCGTTGTATGAGGATAGGGGGTTTGCTTTTGGAGATTATTGCATCATAGATAATCCTCTTGTCTAAATTCCTCATTTACTACTGATGGGAACAGAGGCTTAGAGGGAGTAGATGATGCTCTGGGATTTCAAGCCGGGGAGATGCTGAGAGAGATTGAGAACCCAGAGATGCTGTGAGACATGAAGGAGGAGCCCTGAGCAAGTCACTTCAGCAACCCGGGCCTCAGTTTCCCCATCTTACAAATGTTACGCTGGGGTTTCACATCTCAGATACCAGCTCTAACATCCCACAGTCCTATATTTCTTCATTGTACATGCTTGGGCTTTTCCATTTTTCTAAAACACAATGGTTTGAGATTCCTTAAAATCAAATGCTGCCAACTAGCATTACTTCCATTTTCACATAATAAAAAATGGATAATTCTTTGATTGATTTAAAAAATGATCCGTTATATAACAAGCCAAAAAGTCAAAACGTGCAATGCAATGCACCCAATTATTTATGAAACTATCAATTAAGAAAAAAAAAACCCTAATATTTGGGTCCCTTTCTTCATGAAATAGAAATGTAAGTATTTTGTCTGATAACTTTGAGTTAGTGTTGTGGTAAAAGCCAGTGTAAAGTACGGCACATATAGTTCACCCAAATAGGTATGTAACATATATGCACATTTATATGAGTTGATAAAATATGCACAGGAAAATGCACACGATCAGTGCATGTTGGAAAGAGAGTTTCAAAGACAAGGCAGTCCTCGGGCTCTCTTATGTTTTCCCTCATGTTTTGTGGCGCTACAGATTCATTATCATACACAGCATTCTTTTGTAACTTAAATCAATTGTAAAGATCTTCAAAGGAGGTTCTGTTAGTTTCCTGGGCCACCCAGTTCAGGACTGTAACGATTTTGCCCATTGAAAGGTCTTCTTTGTGTCCATCTGCCTAAATTTCTCACGCTGCAGGGTCACCTGGACTGTTAGGGCAGCTGAGGCTCATTTGGCCCGGCTCACCGCACGGGCTGGTGCTCAGGGCTGCTGAGGACCAGGAAGGCCTTAGGACTGCAGCAGCCAGCAGCAGGCCTTGGATGCCGAGGAATCAGCCCGATTTCCAGAAAACAGTGGGAGGAAGGTCAGTACCGAGCATATAGGAATAGTGGGCGATGCTGGTGAGACGGAGGGCATGGCTGAAGACCATGTAGAGACCCCCCAACTAAGCCTTTGGTTGGATCCACAGGAGCCCAGAAGGCAACCACTGTGTGACTTTGGGAAGTCCTCTCCCTCTCTCCGATTTCTCATCTGTAAGATGACAAAGTTGGGGTAGGGCGTTTCTAAGAGTTGTTCCACGATGGGTGATCTGAGTTGATTTTGTGGGAGCTGGGATGGGCATTTGGTTAAAATCATGCCTCTTTTCTATTATCTGCTGGTTTCTCCTGCTCTATCTGTGAGAGATGGGATTTTAGCAATTGACTGTGCATGAGATATAAGGAGGTGAAGAAATCAAGGCATAGACAAGGCTCATGGTTATTTAGAGTGTCTTCAATTCACCATGGATATAGCAGTGAACGCACAGGCAAGCATGCCGGCATTGGTGCTGAAGGAGTGCGTGCGTGTGTGTGTGTGTGTGTGTGTGCTCGCGTGTGTGCTGGCATGCTTGCTTAGAGTACGTCCACAGGCTAAGCAAGAAATCCTCAGTAATACCTCTGAGGCCAAGAGTGAGATTAACGTTCCATTGCGGAGCATTTGTAACGTATGAGCTTTGTATCAGGTGCATGCACTTCCATGAATACAAATAGCATAGTTTTAAGAAGGCAAGCGCCATGCACACCTGCTGCTCCATCCTGCCCTCTGTGTTTAACCCGGTGAAAGCAGAGCTGTGATGACCGAGAGCAGCCACGTGGTGGCAGTGTTTCACTTTGATCAGCCCAAGTAACCATGGGCTTGGTTTTAATGAATTTCCCACTGTGGATTTCAGGGCCCCTCCCTCTAGGTTTAATATGGGCTTCAAGTTAAGACGCAAAATAGGATCCTGAGTAGAAAATAACGGCTGTAACAGATATCCTCTGGCTCCTCCCTGTCTTCTCTATTAGAACATCTCCCTGCTGAGAGCTCCTTAGCTGCGGCAAGGGGTCATTATTATAAAGACGGAATCAGAGAGCTTAGCGGGGACATAGGGCGGGGAAGCAAAAAGGGAGGTTGCATCAACCAGGCAAGGGTGCTGGGGAAGGTTCTGGCCCTCCTGAACCGAAGATAATGACTGGCTTTTTTTCTTCCACCTGCCAGCTGGAGCCCCCAGGGCCTTTTCTTTCTGAGGGGTCTCTCAGGCGGGCAACATCTTCCACAAAAGACTCGCAGAGGGTGTGGTTGTGAAAAATGAGGGGAAGTCGCAGGGGAGATGACCTTGGGCAGGTGACAGGACTCTTCTAGGCCAAATTCCTCTTCGGTGAAATTGGGATGCTGATCCACTTTGGAGGATCCAGGGGCCCCAGTTCAGGGCTGCCCTAGTTTCACTGGGTAAATCAATTAACCATCCAGACCCCCGGGGGCGCTGCCCCGGCTCGGTCTGCTCTGTGGGTCTGGTTGGATCCCTGGAGTTCGCATGTGTAACATGCTCCCAGGAGAACGCTTGGGGGCGCAGTCCACTGTCTGGGAATGCTTTTTTTTTGGTTCCGTCCAGTGAGAAACTGTGATTGTGGAAGTGATAACCGTGTGTGAAGCAATGCCTTGGAATCTACTCCTTTAAGCAACTGAGATCTGTCTGCATTCGTTTCCTCAAGCTGCTGTCGGGCCTTCTGGGGGCAGGAAGCGGCTTCCAGGCCTGGTGAGCCCCGTTCTTCCTCCAATCCAGGCTTTACCACCGACGAGGGTGGTGGGCCTCACCTCATAACCACAGGATCTCAGCTTTAGATTTTTACATTCTTTTTATTATGAAAAAAAGTATGTACAAAAGTAAAGAGAATAGCATTATGAGTCCTTATTCCCTAGATTTGGTAATAATTACAGTTTCGCTATAGTTGTTTCACCTACTCACACTTTTTTTTGGGTTTGTCTCCCATAAGATATTTTCAAGCAAAATCCAAGCATCTGGTCATTTCTCCCCAATACGAAGCATTTTCTTCTTAATTTCTATGCTATTATTACATGTTAATAATAAACTTCTAGGTATTATCTAATTCCTGGTCCATACTCAAATTTCTCCACTATTGTCTCAAAAATGACTTTTTACCTTTAGCTTGAGGTCTAGACTTCGATGTCTTAATCTCATATCTTCTAACACATGCACTTGCAGGGACACGTTGATGGGCTGCTTAAAATACAGTACAACTTTCTAGTCCCAGACAAACACAGAGCCCCAGTGAAGTAGAGATTCTCACAGGTTCAGAGTTGGAGGGGCCTTGGAGATCACTCAGCTCCCTCCTCCCCAGTGCTGGGGCCCTTCACAGGCCAAGGCTTGTGGTTCATTCAGTGATCCCTCAAACTCTTTTAGGGTCCCCCATGGAGAGAGTGTGGATTTGGAATAGAAGAGACTCACTGGTTATTTGACTGAGTGAATTGCTTACCTTCTCTGAGGCCAGGACACTCTAGCATTGAAAGGTAGAGTAGAAGTTTGCTTGGCAGATCTCCATTTAACCATCTTCCCAGCTTGTCCCACTCTGTCCACTCTGTGAGCTGACAGGTGTCCATGGCATACTGTTCAGGCGTGGCTGGAGATGTTCATGGAATTACCCAGGGACACATCCAGCAGTTGAGGGGCAGGCCTTCCCACAGGCTGTCATATTCTCTCTCAAACTAGTCCATGCCAGCTCTACTCGATACTATATTCACATAATCGAATCTAACATTATGTAAATTGAGGAAATATGGATGTCAAAGAAAACAGTTATTTCCATCTGCTCTGAAATGATTGAATGCAAAGTAAAGACAGAACAGGTGACTTGATAAAAAACTGATTCCCTCCCCCCAATTTTATTGAGATGTAGTTAACATATACCAGTGTGTAAGTTTAAGGTGCACACATGATGATTTGATATATGTACATATATGAAATGATTATCACAATTAGGTAGTTAATGCACCCATCAACTCATGTAGTTACGATTTTGTTTTGTGGTGAGAACTCTCTTAGCAACTTTCAAATACACAAGATAGTCTTTTAAAATTTTTTATTCTTTATTGATTAAGGTATTATATATGTCTCCTTCCCCCCCCCCCCATTGGCAACCCCCCTCAGCACATGCCCTCACCCCTCTTGTGTCTGTGTCCATTGATTATGCTTATATGCATGCATACAAGCCCTTTGGTTGATCTCTACATCTTCCTGCCTTCCCTCTGAGGTTTGACAGTCTGTTCAATGCTTCTCTGTCTCTGAATCTATTTTTGTTCATCAGTTTATGTTGCTTATTATATTCCACAAATGAGTGAGATCATGTGATATTTATCTTTCTCTGACTGGCTTATTCACTTAGCATAATGCTCTCCAGTTCCATCCATGCTATTGCGAATTGTGAATGATAAGAATTCCTTTTTATTTTTTTTTTTTACCACAGCATAGTATTCCACTGTGTAGATGTACCACAGGTTTTTAATCCACTCATCTGCTGAAGGGCATTTAGGCTGTTTACAAATCTTAGCTATGGTGAATTGTGCTGCTGTGAACATAGGAGTGCATATATCCTTTCTGATTGGTATTTCTGATTTCTTGGGATATATTCCTAGAAGTGGGATTATTGGGTCAAATGGAAGTTCCATTTTTAATTTTTTGAGGAAACTCCATACTGTTCTCCACAGTGGCTGCCCCAGTCTACATACCCACCAGCAGTGCACAAGGGTTCTTTTTTCTCCACATCCTTGCCAGCACTTGTCGTTTGTTGTTTTGTTGATGATACCATTCTGATAGGTGTGAGATGGTATCTCATTGTCATTTTGATTTGTATTTCTTGGATGATTAATGAGTTTGAGCAGGTTTTCACATGTCTCTTGGCCTTCTGTATGTCCTCTTTCAAAAAGTGACAATATGGTATTATTAACTATAGTCCCCATGCTGTGCATTGCATCCCCAGGACTTAATTATGTTACAACTGGAAATTTGTACACATTGACCAACATCTCCCCATTTCTTCCACCCCCTGGCAACTACCATTCTACTTTTTGCTTCTGTGAGGTCAACTTTTTAAAGATTTTACATATAAATGAGATCTCTTAGTATTTGTTTTTCCCTGCCCTACTTATTTCACTTAGTATAACACCCTCTAGGTATATCCATGTTGTCACAAATGGCAGGATTTCCTTTTTAATGGCTGAATAATATTCCATTGTACATATTATACACCACATTTTTTTTAAGGTTGGAAAAAATACTTTATAAAGACTTAAGAAGTATTAAGTATAATTAAATTGTAACCAGAGTTAGATACAATTCCAAAATAAAAGTTATTGTAGGTGACACCATGAAATTTCCTAATACTTGATTTTAATACATTGCCCTAATTTTCTAAAACAAGCCAGAGGAACCAATATTTATACTAGATGAAATATTTATGAAAAATCTGGCATCAGGTATAATATATATTATATATATATATAAATATATACATATATATTTATATATATATACATATATATATATATCTCCCAAGATTATATGAACTAGGAAACATGATGTATATCTCAATAGCAGTACTGGAGTACAGAGTTTGAGACTGGCATTTATAAATGCTTTTCAAAGCCTGGGGTTTGGAAAAGGAGCAGATATGATGTTTTCAAAACCTGAAGTTTTTCTCAGGACTAAAGTCAAAATTGTAACTGCCACAAAAGAGGAAAAGGAGAAGTGTTTCTCACTTTAATTGTTCATCTGCATTGGAAATCCAGTATCCCTGAGACAGGAACCACTGCACTAAGAAGGGAGTAAGTTCTCCCAAAGGAAGACTGTTGCTTAGTCACGCCCACTGCCCTGGCTATCACGTGTAAACTTTGCATTTTCCAACCTAATGCTTGGCAGCACCAAGATGTTTCAGTGATGGTTCATCGTAAACCCAACATTCTCCGTCTTCATGTCCCATTGACTTTCCTTCTCCTTCCTCTCTTGGGCTTTAGCTCTTTGTCTTTTTTTTCAGGACTACGCTTTCAGTTGCTGCATCACCATCTCTGATTTTTAAGTTGGAAGTGACATCCTTCCAAAGGCAGCGAGGTTCACACTCATTCTGATCTTCCAACTTTCTCACTTTCTTCTTGATTATAGGCAACTTCTTAGTATCTATAAAAATTGCATTTCCCCCTGTTGCATATTTTGCCTACATGACAACATTCCATTCCCCTTTAATTGAACAAAAGGACTTCTTCTCATTTGGAGAACAAAATCTCAGCAGTAATTCTGTGCTTCTTGCCAAGAAATCTTACAAAGATTTCACGTGGAAGACAGTATTTGCACAATAGCCAGTTTGGAACAATTACAATTGCATTCTCCACCTAGTTCCACCCAGGGCACTGTGAGGATAGACCTTCCATAACCACTGGGGAATGTGAAAATGTTATGGTTGTCACGGTGTAGGCATGAGACACAGCCCTGCCCTATGCTGTGGACCCCAATTGACATTCCCAGGAATTTTGATTTGGTCCAGATATGAGCACTGAATTGTATCTTCTTGTTAAAACACTCAGCAAAAAAGGCTGAAATGGGTGGAGGATGGGAAACTTGCTCAGCCACGAATGTTACACTGTTTTTGGAACCCCTGGGAATGGTCCTTCTGAAACTATCTCTGTGTTCTCTTCGGTATCATTTGGTAATGTCCATTGACACTGAAAGATCTCGCCCAAAATGGGGTTGTATGGCTTTTTGGCAACCGATCCTCTCCTTCCTGCATGAAAGGCTGCGAGGTACCATTTCACAACCTGAACCACTCAGTCTCTGGCGTCCTTTTGGTCACTAATGCTCACAAACAGGTCTGGGTGTGCAAAAAAATCTGCATACATTTCTAAAAGATCTTCTCTCAAGAATAAATGTTGGATGAACTGCCTTAGTAAGATCCATTCCAAGCCTAATGTGTGACAAGAAATGCATGATAACACCCTTGTGCTTTTCCACCTGCCCCGCCTCCTCTTCATCATCTCTTTCATCATAGGAACTGAGAAGGCCAGCATCACTTGTTCCATTGAACATGGAAGAATTAATGGATTCTGCGGGATCTAGATACTTTAGACTATTTCCTGAGCTAGCATGGGTTAAGACAGAAGCAGATCCAGAGGAATCTATTAAGCACTTTGGGGATGAGCCACTTTGATGAAATTCATCAGGGTCATAGAATTCATCTTCACCTGTAGAATAAGAGAACTCTGGACTGTACTTGGAGACAAGCTGACATAGCTTGGAGAAGTTAGACTGCTCCTAGGTGGTGAGTGCCCACTGCCTGTCCTATTTGGTGTTGGAGTCTGATGATGTCCCAAGGTAGCGAATACAGGTCCAACTGGTAGGGAAGATGGATGCTCCTCTGACTTACACAACTGACGTGATTCTGGAGGTAAGACAGTCTGAGGAGGCATTGTGTTGATCACAGGTTCCAAGGGACTAGGTTGATATATTGCCTCTACAGGATTCATAGTACTTATAATTCCATCTGCATGATTTTCCGCATTACACCCGTCTTTAGCAATCTGCAGCAACATAACGCAGGCTTTAATGGATTCTACCATGCTATTCATTGTCTGAGTGTTTCCATTTTCTTTCTCTGTTCATCATCTTTGCAGTTTTGAAGTTTGTCATTAAAAATTTTTAATTGTTCTATCAAGATCTGCAGGCAAGCCTCAGCCTTTGTGATTTTCTTATCAAAGTCTCAGACACTCAGAACAAATCCTGAATCCAGACCTCAACGATGTGTTGAAGAACTGTTTCTTCTAAGGCACGGATCCACTTCTCTCGCTCATCAGCATCACGAGCCTGGAAATGGAAGGTTTTCTGCTCAACAACTATCGTGAAGTTGCTGTCGTCCTCATCGTCTATACCAATTGCAGCTTCTCTGAGTCTCACACAGCCTTGGCGAAGGCCTCTCAACATTTTGTCCTTGGACGGGTAGTAGGAGAGCAGCCATGCGTTGTTGTCCAGCATGAACCAACGTACTGTCAGCCCTTCATCCTGTTAGTCCAGATGCTCAGCGGCCCATCCACGATGGACGTCATCTTGGGAGCCGCCAATGACAACAAAGGGCATGACGTCACTTGCCTATAAGGCCTTCATCAGGCTGGGGCGGGGCGGGGGCGGGGCTGGAAATGGGGCTGAGCTAGGGGCTGCTGCTTCAGGTGGACACACCCACTCTGGCCCCCAGCAATCATCCTCAGACATGCTTTCTTTGGTCGCCTATTGTGTGTAGAACTCCCTGCCATTGGCAACAGCGTGGAGGGACCTGGAAAGCATTATGCTGAATAAGATAAGCCAGTCAGAGAAAGCTAAGTATCACATGATCTCACTCATATGTGGAAGCTAATGAACAACAAACTGATGAACAAAAGATCTTAAAGACAAAGAAGCATCTACCAGACTCACTACATTTTTTTAATCCATTCATCCATCAATGCACATGGGTTGTTTCCATGTCTTGGTTGAGGTGAATAATGCTACAATGAACATGGGGGTGCAGATATCAATTTCATTTCCTTTGGATATATCCCCAGAAGTGGAATTACTGGATGATATGGTAAAAACTAGCTTTTGAATTAGGCGTAGAGAAGATGGTTGTAAAGACCTGGGGAAAATGATAGAAACCTGGAAAAAGTCTCCAACTCAGATGCTTCTTAAGAGAGTTTAAGTTCTCACTCTACTTCTAAGAAATGGAAACTGGTAACCTTGATACATAGAAGGATATTTTTAAAAATAAAGACCAGGTGGATCCAATAAGCAGTTTTCCCCTGAAGAAGGCCTTGGGTCAACACCACAGTTGTGGAATGGAAGGACACTCATATGTATTAAGTTAAAATTAAAATTTTAAGGCATGGTTGTATCATCCTTTATGACTCCCTACTTTAACTTAAAAAAATCAATTAACCACCCATATACAGGTGGGTAGTGTTGGATATGAGGATCCTGCATTAATAATAAAAGCTTATTTCAGAGGATGAATGTGAGGAAGAAATGAGATTACATAAATCCTCCAGTCCAGTGTTTGGCACACAGCAGGCAAGCAGCGCATACAAATTCTCATGTCATCTGCTTCCTTCCAAGGATAAGGAACCACAATTTCCTGAGTCAGCCGATTCCATTTCTTAACAGCTCTAGGTCATGAGAAATTCTTCTTAAGCCTCTTTTGCATTTCTATCTGTTAGCCCTAGTTTTATTTTTGGGGTGTACAGAATCAATGGCAATTCTATACATATTTGAAGAAAACTGTTTTGTCCCTCAGGAGCCTTTTCTTCTCTATAACCAACCCTCATTCTTTTGTTTTTAGTTGTTCTTCAGATGATATATTTTCTTTTTCTTTTTTTAATCCTCACCTGAGGATATTTTCCCATTGATTTTAGAGAGAGTGGAAGAGAGAGGGAAAGACAGAGAGAAACATCCATGTGAGAGAAACACATCGATTGGTTGCCCCCTGCATGCTCCCTGACCAGGGTTTGGGCTGGGGAGGAGCCTGCAACCGAGGTATGCGCCCTTGACTGGAATTGAATCTAGGATGTTTGGATCCACTGAATCCAATCGACAAGGATATATGGTATATTTTCAAGATTCTTCCTCATTATTTTATCCATTAGATCCAGTGACCCCCTCTGGGCCCACTCCATATGACCCATGTTAGACCCCAGATGAATGTGACATTCTATCCGTGGCACCATGGAATTACTCCCCATTTCATCTTTATTCTGAACACTCCCTTCCAATGAGCCATCTGTCACTGCACAAGTGTTTTGACAGGGTCAAATGTTGCCTTTACAGGCCTTGCGTCCAACTAAGACTTTCAAGTCTTGTCCTTAGAGACTGCTGTGAGCCAGGCCTTTTCTACCCTGAAATTGTACACTTTATTTTTTTTAGCCTGTATGTGGGAATTTGTATGAATTACATTTCATGTTGTTGGTTTCTGGCTTAGTATGTAGATATGGCAATATGATTCAGGTCATCATCATATCAGCATTTCCCCCAGCTTGGTGTTGTGGGTGGATTTGGTAAGCAGGGCTCCTAGGTCTTTCCTTAAGCTGCTGGTAAATATATTGGACAGGAAGGGGGATGGGACACAGCCATGTGACATGTTACAAGAAGTCCTTCTTTCTCCCCAATCCATTTAACATTCAAATTAACTAATGTTTACTAAGCCATACACACTAGGCATAGTTCTAAATGCTGGAGATACAGCAGTGGACAAAACAAACACATATCTTATTTTTATGAAGGTTACTAGAGGCCTGGTGCATAAAATTCATGCACTGGGGGTGGGGGGAGTACCTCATCCCAATTGTGACAGGGCGCAGGCCAGGCTGAAGGACCCCACCGGTGCACAATTGGGGCCAGGGAGGCACACCGCAGGGTTCTAGGGCGTGTCTGGCCCATCTTAGTCCAGATCGGCCGGACCCCAGCAGCAAGCTAATTTACCGGTTGGAGCATCTGCCCCCTGGTGGTCAGTGCACGCCATAGAAACTGGTCAACAGGTCGACTATCTGCCCCTGGTGGTCAGTGCACGTCATAGCTAGTGGTTGAACGGCCTTAGCATATCATTAGCATATTACACTTTGATTGGTTGAATGGCTGACCGGACGACCAGACACTTAGCATATTAGGCTTTTATTGTATAGCATATTTCAGTGAATATCATTTTGGCTAATAATTCTGCCCTCATCATATATATTTCTTTGTCCTTATTTAAGTCAGCTCACATTTATTCACTATAATAATTTATTGAGTAGTTATGTGTTTTGCTCTTCATGGAGATAATAGGTATGAACTGATGTAGAACAAACACATAGGATCAGGGGTCCCCTCTTCTTTCTGGATTATCCACTGACCTTTGGAAATATCTGCAGTCTAAAAGGAAATTTCTCCAAACTTCCATTTTTTTTTTTTTTTAGCATGTTAGGCTTTTATTATGTAGGATGGGCTTGGGAAGGACCAGGAGCTTTTTCAAAATAACCAATCAACTCCCCAAGTGCTGGGGTCCAACCCCAGCAAGTCCAGGGATCCCTAAAGGTGTGGACGGAGTCGGCGAAGAAGGAATGACATGGAGGCAGCATTCAGTTCATCAGCAGCCTAGCCAGGATCTCTAGCCAAGTTCTGGTCAGGATCTCCAGCGAAGTTCTGGTTAGGATCTCCAGCCAGGTTCTGTGTCCATGTTCTCTTGCTAGGTTCTCCAGCCAGGTTCTCCAGGTTCTCCAGCCAGGTTCTGTAGCCATGTTCCCTCGCTAGGTTCTCCAGCCAGGTTCTGTCCAGGTTCTCCAGCCAGGTTCAGTCACCAGGTTCTAGTCAGGTTCTCTTGCCATGTTCTATCCAGGTTCTGTAGCCAGGTTCTGTCTCTAGGTTCTTCAGCCATGTTCTCTCACTAGGTTCTGTGGCCAGTTTCTGTCCAGGATCTTTTGCCATGTTCTCTCCAGCGAAGTTCTTCTGTCTCTAGGTTCTGTGTCTAGGTTCTGTCCAAACTTCCATTTTCAAGCGGGGATAAAGTCTAGTGTTGGTCAATTCTCTGTAGTGGCTGTTTCTTGCCACTTGGGGCGCTGCTAAACACAGATTGTGCCCCTGCTGTTTAATGGGGTACCTACCCCATCACCCAGTACAAGAAGTTGGTGCACTTAGGAGAGAGGTGATTTTCCTCCAGTAGAGCCTCATTCAGTCCAGAGAGCACCCCAGTGGGTTGGTTCTCTGAGTCAGTTCCTAGTTCTCAATTGTTCTCTGTTAGGACCCGTGCTCCACGAATGGCTCAGACTCAGGGACCCATCTCTAGTTGCTGAAAGGATCGCTAGTTCTGGATAGGCAGGTGGAGAGATTGAGGAGACCAGGGTTGAGACGTTTCTCCTTCGCAGTTAAAAAAAAAGTATTCCATTTCCTTTTTGTGATAAAGTTACTAGTAATTAATCAAAACATTCCGAATGCTTTTTCATCTAAAGTGAAAAAAACAACAACCTCTGATTACTTTCTAAGGAAGGGGATAGGTGATAAGGTACCGCTTTTGTGGGGGTGCTGCTGGCCACTGCTCCCTGTGCTTGTCGCATAGGGATGGTGGTACTGGCAGTAAAGCAAGTACAGGTGGGGATAGGGTGGTGGGGAAGAGATTTCAAAACTTAATGTATGAATTGCCATTTCTCAGAGGCCACTGGAAATATATCAGTAAAAAAAAGCCTTCCATGATTACCCTTAAAATATACATTATCTCATTTAATTCCCAGGATAGCACTGCAAGTTGGCATCATGTTAGCCATCTGCAGAGGAGGAAATAGATTCAGAGAAGTGAAATGACAAGTCCTCTTTGTAAGAGAGGCCAGTTGGTCTTTGAAGTTGGACTGGTCCACCACGCTGTGCTCATAGACTCCCACCCTCTGTGTTGACCTGGACCTCCCTGCACCATCATTTAAACACAGAGAGGACTGCTGGAGGGAGTGCAGGCCCAACGCATTTCTTGTGGATGGAGAGCTAAAGGCAGGGCTTTTCCTTTGCAAAGAACTGCTGTTTGGATTCCTGAATAGTACATCTCATGAATCCAATGTTCATAATGAGAGTAGAAGGGTCAGACCGTGCTAGAGCTGAAAGAGACATTGGTGATCATGTAGCTTAGCGTGTTTTACAGAGTTCAACACTGAAGTTCAGGGAGCTTCAATGACAGCGAGGCAGTGAAGGAATTGGTGTCCTCACTCCCAGCTCAGAGCTGATTCTAAACTGGTTGTTGATGACTTTAACAGTGTTATTCTTAGAACAATGAAAATTATTGACATATTAAAATATGTAGGAAACAAAAGTATGCAAAATACATAGGACTTCCAGTTCTTGAAAAGACAGAATAACTGATTTATTTTTCTATCATTAACAGCTGTAAAACTGGGCAAAAGTATACGGACAACTATTCTCAGGCACTGGGCAGTGGACGTCACAGGACTGTGGTTCTCGAGAGAAGGAAAGCACACAAGATGAGGTCCCCTTTCCTGCTGACTCTTTGTCTGAGGCGTTCTTCTAACTGTAGGGAAGTGCAGCTGAAACAGAGAGTGGCAGTCTGGTGGGATGGAGAAATAAAGATAAAGGTCAGGGCTGCTAAGTCCGCTGAAACTTGCAGGATTGGGCACCATAGAGCAGGCAGCAGAAGAGAAATAGCCCCCAGATCTGTAGACATTTCTTTCCTGCAGGTTATTTGCCAAGTCTTTAGCTCCATGTGCACTAAACGAGACTTTGCAAACTCAACGAAGAACAACTTCTAGGGAACTGAGAGGTGAATGTGCATTTTAGAAGTTGCACATGTAAGGGAGCTGCGGGAATTCTGTTCCAGCCCAAGTGGAGCTTGACACTTATTTGAGGCCCCAGAAAGGCTCACCTCAGGAGGCAAGGCCATGTCCTAGGAATAAAGGACACGCCATAGGATTGAGAGCAGTGATGAAAAAGACCTGCTTTAACAAAGCCCAAACCCAAGACTCCACAGGATCAAGATGACCCGTTAGTAATTTAACTGCTCATCAGGACAATGTTACACTTCTTGGGGGATTACAACAAAATTCAGAAGCTAAAAAGGATGTTAAGCATATAATGAAAGAAGTCTAGACACGCAAAGAATAGAGTTAAATATGTAGAGCTTCCTTATCATTTGAAACCCCAAAGACTCTCACTTAGTTCTATTTTTCTATGAGGGTATTTCAGTTTGACTTAAATAATTAATGGAACATGCAACGTCTGGGCTTTAGCAATGGGATTGGATTTCTGATCTAGAGTCACAAATTGTTTGTTTTTAATTGCTCTTAATGTCTTGGCTGATGTCTGACCTGCCCATGGGTGAAAACACGTAGACCTCAGCATTTTGTGGCTCAGTTGAGGGAATTTGAAACATATCTAAAAGTTTCCCCTCATCTTTAAATAGAATGGCTATGTTGCCCTGGCTTGTGTGGCTCAGTTGGTTGGGTATAGTCCCATGCACCAGAGGTCGCTGGTTCACTTCCCGGTCAGGACACATGCCCGGGTTGTGGACTCGATCCCCAGTTGGGGGCATGCAGAGGGTAGCCGATTAATGTTTCTCTCTCTCTCTCTTCCTTCCTCTTCCTCTAAAAGAATCAACAAAACATATTTAATAAAATAAAATAGCCCTAGCTGGTTTGGCTCAGTGGATGGAGTGCAGGCCTGTGCACTGAAGGGTCCTGGGTTCGATTCTGGTCAAAGGCACATGCCTGGTTGTGGGCTCGATCCCCAGTGGGGGGTGTGCAGGAGGCAGCCAATCAATGATTCTCTCTCATCATTGATGTTTCTCTCTCCTCCTTTCCTCTGTGAAATCAATAAAAATATACTTAAAAAATTAAATTAAATAAGAAGAATGACTATGTTGGTCTGGGTTCTTTATTTTCCCCCCAGAGGTATTGGGGGGGGGTGGTTGGACAGGCAGTGGAGGTGACACAGAGCAGAGGATTTGTGTGTATTTGGGAGCGTACGCTGGATTTTACTATTTGCATCACTGATGAAACAGTAGGGAGGAACTGTAAAATCTGAGCAAAAATTGTAAAATCTCCAGAAGAAATCTCTTCCAGCTTTTATGATTCATGGTAAGAATTTATAAGCATTTTTCTGAGACAACTTCAACTTTTTTAGTGCTACCTAAGAAAGCTGATTTTTACCATGTATGAACCCCAAAGAAGCAGGAAGAAAATTTGTTTGCAGTTTTTGTTTTTAGATAATTGATCAGCTAGCATTTTTAGTAAAAACAGTCTTTAATATAGATTTTTTCCCTTTCCCTAAAAAAACAAAGTTGCTTTCTAATCAGGAAGCAAACAGAAGATTCCTGTCAGTGACCTTTTTATTCCGGTTGCTATTGAACTTGGGGAGATTTACTGTTCTTAGAATAAGTATATTTATTCCGAGAGGGAATAAAATCAACATTATTAATTATTTTAAGAGAGACAATGTTTTGAATCATGAAACCTCTAATTCATGGGTCTTAATTTTTCTCCTTATTTCTAACGGCCGATAGCTCATCCTGCCTCTGCCCTTGGAATGCTCTGTAATTAATTAATAATTTATGCCAGGCGAAGTGATATGCAGAACAGGGTTGGGCGTTCCTCCCGCATGGGGAGTGCGTTGGCTGATTAAATCCTCATGGAGGTTTCCCTGGTGGAAAAGCTTTGTACAGAAGTGGCCAGAATGAAGGTCAGAGGCTCAAAGTGGTGGACACGTGTGGGCAGCTTCTTTCTTCTTCTCCCAGCTCTCGGCATGACAAGGTCTCCAATGGATCAGATGGAATTTTGCAGACCATGCCACCCTCCTTTGGCTGTGTGGACTCTGAAACATTTTATAATCTGAATCTTTGAGAAGAAAGGCCTTTATTTGGGCATGGGAACATGAGCATGCCGTTGAGAAAGAGATTTTAAACACAGAAGCAGGACTGATTAGCTTTTCTTTTCTTCTGATTCTTGGGCCATTTCCATTTTAGTTTCAGTAAATGAGGACTTTTTTTAATGAGTTATGTGATATTTGCTGAAGGTTGTGATTTTGGCAAACACTAAATAGAGAAAACAGTTTCTCCTCCCCTGCCTTCTCCTACCCACCTTCTTATTTGGATGGTGTTCTCAAATTGTTTGCCGAAACCAGGGACATAGCTGCCTGGTTCAGATGGGCACCTGACAAGCTGGCCCAGATTTCCACAGCTGCCAGCCAGCTTTGTGTTGAGTCTTCTTCCCAGAAACGCCAGCCTCTCAGACGGAAGGGCATTGTGTGAAAAGGAGTATGCGCATCTCTAGCTGAGCCACAAGGGCATTTAGCCTAAATCCCACCCATGAGGAGAGGGCAGTCTTCTGTAAATACAAAAGTGGTTTTATTCCTTTATTAAAAGTCACAATTCTCATGAAAAATTCTATGCAATAAAACAAATAATAAAAAAGAAAGTAAAACCCCAAATCCAAACACCCATACCCCCAGATCCCACCATCTATGAGCAGGAGTCACCAAACTTTCTGCAAATGTGTAGATAGTAAATATTGTCACCTTTGGAGGCCCAGTGGTCTTTGTCACTCCAGCTGAATTCTGCTGTAGTGATAGGGAAGCAGCCATAGGCAACATGCAATGAGCACAGTTGACTGTGTTCCAATCAACAAACTGTGTAGCTTGTTAACTCTTGGTGCAGTGGTTGGCAAACTCATTAGTCAACAGAGCCAAATATCAACAGTACAACGATTGAAATTTCTTTTGAGAGCCAAATTTTTTAAACTTAAACTATATAGGTAGGTACATTGTTATTAACTTAATTAGGGTACTCCTAACACTTAGGAAGAGCCACACTCAAGGGGCCAAAGAGCTGCATTTGGCTCGGGAGCTGCAGTTTGCCGACCATGGGTCTAGAGCAGCCTTGGGCAAACTACGGCCCGTGGGCCGGATCCGGCCCGTTTGAAATGAATAAAACTAAAAAAAAAAAAAATGACCGTACCCTTTTATGTAATGATGTTTACTTTGAATTTATATTAGTTCACACAAACACTCCATCCATGCTTTTGTTCCGGCCCTCCGGTCCAGTTTAAGAACCCATTGTGGCCCTCGAGTCAAAAAGTTTGCCCACCCCTGATCTAGAGTAACTCTCATTTGCACATTATTAGTTACACATCATTTCCCAAATCTTATTTATTCCTTCTTGCAGGTGTCTTTGTGAATATTTCTATAGGGGAAAAAGGAGAGAACTAATGTTACACAAATGAAAGCACTTCTTTAAAAATGAAAGTTATATTTAAAAAAATATCAATTCAATTTAACAGAAGAAATAAATTGAAAGGAGCCTGCGGGAATTGTTGAACTCGAGACAATATTTCTTCTCCACAGGTGATAACAGTTCCTAAAACAGTTCCTCTGAAATTAAGGGGAAGAAAGATGATAAAAACACTAGAGATTCTTTTGCTTTTTAAAGTCCAGTTTTCAATTTTGGGTGGAATGGTTGACTTACTCAGACGAATGAGGAGATATGCAGTCTTCCACTTCTACCTCCTCTGAATTCTTACTACTCATTTGAATGTTTAAATGGTCAAGGCTGGTGATTTACATTCTATTCTGTAACCATAATTATCTGGGACTTTTGGTCTTTTAAGTAGATGGATTAAGGCCCACCACAAATATTTTTAATTAAAGTTTCTCCCCTTCTTTTTAAAATTTCAATTCCTTTCTTATTGAGTTGGATTTATTATGTAGGAGGGCTCACAGGAGTTTTATTTACTGATTTGCCCCTTAGCTGAATATTCAAAGGAAAAGTTGTCTAGTTGTAAAATTCCCGAGTTACACTTTCTATCAAAGGTTGTGTAATTTTAAAATCACAGCTTCTCCATTCATCTTTTGACTAATTGGAGGTGGTTAGGAATCCCACTTTCCCCTCCCTCCAGAGATATACAGGTGCTCCATTTCTTCTCTTCATTCCTGTTGGAAAACGTCCGTCTTGTATTCATGCTGGAGGATTACTTGGCTGTGTCCATCTCTCTTTGCCTAAGAACCTTGTAGACATTGCTCCTTTGCCTGTTGGCATTGGATATTGTTTTTGGGAAGCCTGAGCACAGCTTCATTTTCATCCCTTCGGGCAGCGGTTCTCAACCTGTGGGTCGCGACCCCTTTGGCGGTCGAACGACCCTTTCACAGGGGTCGCTTAAGACCATCCTGTATATCAGATATTTACATTACAATTCATAACAGTAGCAACATTACACTTATGAAGTAGCAACGAAAATAATTTTATGGTCAGGTCACAACATGAACTGTATTTAAAGGGCCAGAAGGTTGAGAACCACTGCCTTAGGGGTATTCAATTTAATGGAAGAAATAAATTGAAAGGAGCCTGCAGGAATTGTTGAACTTGAGATACATATTTCTTCTCCACAGGTGATAACAGAGCCATGACTGAGGGAATCTTTATTGTTGGAATTAATATCTTCTTGAGAACATGTCATATAATCATTTCTATCGATTTTGTGCCCTTTTGTCTTCAGGTTTAGTTGTACCTTTACGTCATGATCATTTTCTTCTATTGTTTTTTTTTTTTTTTTACTATCTTTTTAGTTCTATGTATTGAGTTCTTTATCTTGTCATGTTGTTGTTGTTCCTCTATATCTTCTCAATTGATTTTATATCTTTGCTTTCATTTCCTTCACTGAAGGAAATCAGAATATGTCACCCCAAAATATACCTCTGACATAAAGATTATTTTGAGCTGAAGGCAATTAAGAAGAAGTAAATGCAGAAAAAGCAAGGAGTAAAGGCAGGAAAGGAAGTCTCCTTTGTCTGGAGACAAACTCTCATGTGCACAGAGCTGGCACCAGAGGAGTCTGCAAACAAACCTTGCTAAACTGACCCTTATCTTCCCAGTTAAGTCCTAGGTAGACCACTCCAGCCCAGACCCTTTTGTATTGTAAATTTTTCACAAATGCACAATTTATTTGTCTGTAAGGTATAAAAGCTTTCTGCTCTGGTCACTTCCTCATGTCTTCATTCTCTTATGAAGGTTTCCATGTATATGTAAAAATTCAATAACATTTGTATGCTTTTCTCCTGTTAATCTATGTTTGTCCATTTAATTTCCAGACCCAGCCAGGGACCCTAAGAGGTCAAGAAAAACGTTCTCCTCCCCATGTTGTTGTTCTCTTCATCTCCTCACCATTTCTACTTATTATTTCTGTAATGATGTTGTATTGATCCCTATTTCGTCTTAGTTTCACAGTCTCCCTTTCATTTCATTCCATTACTTATTCATTTTGACTTTGATTTATTGCTTTATTAACTTCATGTTTTTCTTAGATTCTTCTGTAGCAAGAAGCACTCAATGGGAATTTGTCTTTTCTGCCTGGATTATATTTTCCTTCCTTCTTTTTCATTGTGTCTTTTATCTGCCATGCCTTCTCCCTTTCTTCCTTCCCTCTATCCCTCTCTTTCTTTGTATTGTTTTTTCTGCTTTAGTGTTTGCTTAGCTACAGTGCCATGTTTAGATCCAGTTTGGCATAAATGGCTCTGCCCACGTTCTAGCCAATATAAACTAGTAAACATAAATTCTCTCAACTCTCCACTTTACCTAAGACCTGTCTGTCTTTTTCTATGACTTGAAGTTCTAAATCCCTCAGACTGCTGCCTGTGCACCCTTGTTCCTTTTATGTAACCAGCACCTGTACAGTTGGAGGTGTGTGGCTGGGCGCTGCAGGAACATTCTGCTGGGCTGTGAGAAGCCCTTCTTGGAGCCTTTGGCTTGTCCTACACCAGGGCTGACTCTGCCTAGGTCTGTTCTGCTCCCAAAGGGCATGGAAGCCCTAGGCTTTAGACATCCCGAATTCAGTTGAGCTGATTTTCTGGCTTCGTTTGCAATCCTGACTTCTTGTAATGGCAGAACAGTGCTGCTCCTCTTGAGAATCTCCTCCCTGCACTCAGTATGCTTCTCTCCAAATTAGCAGGTATAAGTACACATTTGAAAATTTTGTCTACTCGTCTTCTTAGTATGATTTCTAAGAGATGAAGATGAAGTTAGAGACTATAATAGTTTTTATCCTGTGCAATAAGCAACCTCAAAAACTCAGTGGTTTTGAAAACATTTATTTTATTCTCAGGAATCTATAAGTAATCTCTAGTTTGTCTAATTAGGCCGGGTGTGCTGTGCTTGGCTGGACTCCAGGCTTCCAGCCTGTTTCGGGGATGCTTCATACCTCTACTCTGACCAAGACAGAAGGGAGCTCGTACCTGGTGGGATCACAACACTCTAAGAAACCAAAAGTTGAGTCACAAGCACATTTAAAGCCTCTATTTGCATCGTGACCTCTAACATATCATATGGATCCAAACAAATAATGTGGCCAAATCTAGCTCTAGTGGATGATCAGCAGCATCACATGGCAAACAACAAGCTGGTAAAAGTCTGTAAATGGGAGAAAGTGGAAAATTGACGATCTTTTTCCAACCATCCTCAGAGACCCCCTAAGTCTTTTGAGAATCTCCTGTTTCGTTCATTTGCTTCCAGTTTTGAAATTTAGAAAAGAAAGTTATATTACTTTTCCTTGATTTGAATTGGGGTAAAACTTTTTCTTTTTATTAAATTTTTTTAAATTTTATTTTTATTTTATATTTTATTAAGAAATAGAACAAATCTTTGATCTGGTCTCAGTCTGACATTATTACCCAGAAGTCCCCTTACCGTCTCTGTAGGGTTTTCTCAGCTTCTTTCGAAAGTAGACTCCAGATTTTAATGACAATAATTTCCTATTACAAACCCAACTTTCTCCTGCTTTAGTTCTGTGCTTCTCTCTGGGGATGCTTGGCCCACAATAAATCATTTTGGATTTGGCCTCTCCTGTTTCCTCTAGACATCTCTGTTTGACTCTAGTCTTTAAATTATACTTTACAACTGACACTAGGCATCTGCAGAGTGCACATAAATTGGATTGTATTAAGAGGGGAAACAAAGTGAGAGTATTGGCTTTCAAAAAATTTTAGTTCATAATGTGTCACCATAAAGGTGATTACAAGCGCTCTGTGCAGAGTGGGCTTGCCAACTAGTGGGTTCTATTGGGGATCAGGCCCCAAACTGGACTTTTCCACTTGGATCTGGGATTGGAGTTGTGAAGGGTCTTGTATAAAGGCCTGGGAGTATATGTTACATGTATATGAAATACATAGTATATCAAAGAATATTAAAGAAGGATATAGCATGTCTACTGAGGGTCCAGCAAATCTGGTTCAAAATCTTCACAGAACAACCCTCTCTTGTGGCCCACCATGGTGGTTCCTAATAGAACTGGATGGAGGAAGGGTCTAGACCAGTGATGGCAAACCTGTTAAGCTCTGCGTGTCAGCATTTTGAAAAATCCTAACTTAACTCTGGTGCTGTGTCACATATAGAAATTTTTTGATATTTGCAACCATAGTAAAACAAAGACTTGTATTTTTGTTATTTATTTTATATATTTAAATGCCATTTAACCAAGAAAAATCAACCAAAAAAACGAGTTTGTGTGTCATAGGTTCACCGTCACTGGTCTAGATTCTCAAAGTTTCATATTCAGATTTGACTCACCTCCCTGTTTTCAGGCCCATGATTTGTTTGGCCTTAGATCCAAGCTCTCCCAGGCATGCATTCCCCATGCATGCATTCCCCATGCATGCATTCCCCATGCATGCATTCCCCAGGCATGCATTCCCCATGCATGCATTCCCCATGCATGCATTCCCCAGGCATGCATTCCCCAGGCATGCATTCCCCAGGCATGCATTCCCCAGGCATGCATTCTCTAGGCATGCATTCCCCAGGCATGCATTTCCCAGGCATGCATTCCCCAGGCATGCATTCCCTAGGCATGCATTCTCTAGGCATGCATTCCCCAGGCATGCATTCCCCAGGCATGCATTCCCCAGGCATGCATTTCCCAGGCATGCATTCCCCAGGCATGCATTTCCCAAGCATGCATTTCTCAGGCATGCACTTCAGCTGTGTTTTGGCTTCTCCCTCTCTAGGCACTTGGTCTCATCCTTTTCAGCTACGTTAACTCCTCATTTACTTCCCACTTCCCCCAAAGGTGCTCACTTTGTAATGCTATTTGCCCTTTGACTTCATAGTTTAAAATAGTTTTCTTTAGAAAGTTCCTTAAGTCCCTTGCATTTCAGGGTCATTTCAGAAGACAGCAGTGGTAAGTGCAGGCCGCCATGTTCAGCCAGGCTATCCCTTTTATGTCCCTCCTTCTTGTGCTCCCCTTGCTTCGAATGTCTTTGATCCTCTTCTGTGTTCAATCAGATCATAACCACCCTGTACAGTCCAGTTGGAATTGCCCTCTTTCCCCTCTTTATTGAAAGGAACTTTGATTAAGTACCAACTATCTCCTACTTAATGTGTTAGGCATTGAGGTCACAAAGACAAAAAGACACACAGCTCCTGTTCTTCGGTCTAGTGTACCGTTCACTCGGGAGACTGTGCAGTGGGTAAGCATGTCTCAGACAGTTGGGTGATGGAATTAATTGAGGTAAGTGTGTGAGAGGAGAGTCTGCCCGAAAGAGTCCAAATGTCTTCCAGAAGGAGGCAGCATCTGGGTGAGCCTTAGGAAGGGGCTTTAGTCAGAGGCAATAGTCTGAGGTAACAACAGGACAGTGTGAGAGTGCATGAATACAGACTAGCTCAGTGCTATAGAATATGAAATTGTTTCCTTCCTTTGCACTCCCACTGTCATTTTAAAATTTATGACTTTACCATTTTCATGTGTTAAATCCAAATGTTGCCAAGTTCTCCGGTCTCTGTTTCTTTAACATTTAAACACAATCCTCCAAATGCAGTTTCCAAGATTTACAAATCCTGGGGGAGAAAGGACTCTGATTGTCTTGCTGACCCCCAGCATTGACCCAGTCTCTTCCTTTTCTTTGTCCCCATGCACTCTTTAAAGGATCTCTACTGAAGGCTTAGGAAATCAGCCTATAAGCCCCCCAAAGTCTTTTCTTTTTCCTCAGGGCTCTGCCAGCTGTCATGTTGCTGGGGGGTCATTCTCCTTTATATGTCACTTTATATGTCAGTTTTTCCTCCCCTGAGTTCCAAATATCCCCTAAATTTCCATCCTTTTGAGCTTCTGGGGGGAAACCACCCAAATTCCTACTAATTTATTAGACAGCCTAGATCAGTTTTCCTAGTTAAAATTAATTGTTTCCACCTGTGGGTTTTTACAGGATTGTCTTCCTCAATTAAGCAAATTTCACCCACCGCCTTTTAGCCCTGAACTTGCCGGTCTTCTCCCTCAGATATAAGCTCCCTGAGGTGGGGACCTTGACTTGTTCATGTTTATATAATAAATCATAATATTTCACTCGAAGTAATTATTCAAATAAATCACTCTACAAGCACCACCAAAAACCCCAAGTCTTTGCAAACATGAGATGGCATTGAATCTCTGCATAGTGGATTCTTCAGCCTGACACAAGCCAGTTTGATTCTTCAGCTGTTCCTAATTGAGATTCTTCTCGTCAGTGACAAAGGGCGGAGGTAAATGCACCACAAGACCTGAGACTCAGCATTCCCCAGGTCATCTTTAGGTGTCCCATGCTTTCTTTTCCTGTGGTAACCACAGTCACCATGGGAAGGGGGTGAGGATCTCCCCTCCTCACCCATCAGGAGTGGCATCAGCAATGGGCCAAGAGAGGCCACCTGCCAAGGACCTGCAGAGGGGAGCGATGTCAGGTGGGATGGTGTTGGACATTGTGGTGCTTGTGAGGCTGTGGTAAAGGGGTAAGTGGGATGGAAAGCCCTTTCCTTGGGGGATTGAAAGGTTATAGGGCTTTACCTCTGCCCTGTTTGTCTGTGATAGCTTGTTCTTACCAATGACCCGAGGATCTTTAAAAAATTTCACTTTATCTATGTATGTATGTATGTATGTATATGTTTTTATTGATTTCAGACAGAGGAAGAAAGAGGGAGGAAGAGAGAAACATCAATGGTAAGAGAGAATAGTCCATTGGCTGCCTCCTGCATGCCCCCTACTTGGTATTGAGCCCACAACCTGGGCATGTGCCCTGACCAGGAATCGAATTGTGACTTCCTGGCTCATGGGTTGTCCCTCAACCACTGAGCAACACCAGCCGGGCCATTATTTATTGATTAGTGGCACCAGGATTCAATTTGGCCAGTTTCACACAGGATCCTTTAGTCAATTGGGGTTGGCCAGTGGCAAGGTATGTGGTGGTTGGGGTGGTCTCATTAATAATATTTCTTATTGGGGAGAGAGAAATATTTCAAATTAATAACCATCCATCTATACTAGAATCATCAGGGTGATCACTCCATAAATTGCATGAATATCTATTCACTCTGTTGTACACCTGAAACTAATATAATATGTCAACTGTGATTGGAAAAAAAACCACCCACCCATCCTAATGACATGATAATGATTATTTGTAGACATGCTTATGTTGGAAATAAGCCAAGTTTTATGTTTTCTGTTCTCTTCCAATTAGCAGCCTTCAGCATTTTGAAGAAAATTACTCTCTTAGAAATATAAAAATAACTGTTTAATAAATGCTTGAATCTGAAGCATTTGAAATTTCTGGGTTATTTTCTTTCTTCCCTATAGGATACACTTTAACTTCTGACTAGGGGTTTAGATTTCATAAACTTATATGTTTTTCTCCTCCAAAAGCTAAGAAAATATGGCCTCTGCTTGCCCAGACATATGTTATGTAGATTTCAGAGATCAGGTTGGAGAAGTGCTTGACAACTTCATTCTCATGGGAAGTAGCCCCATATGTCTGACCTGGTCCTAGGCTAAAACATGAAGCAGAAGGTCGCTGGGAGTACTGAGGCAGTTCTGCTGCAAATGTGGAAGTGTGGGGTGAAGCTCCTGAGGTACTGCCTCAGCTTTGGGATCGTAAGGCCTGCCCTGGAGCTAGGCTTGGTTTTTCCCAGTGTTTGTTGGGTTGAGGAAGCTGGTTTGGAGTCTTCAGATGTGCTCAGCTTTGTAGGAAGATAACAGGTTACTGGCTGAATTCCCAAACTTTCTAAACTGAGTAACACAAGTCTTCTCAAAGTTGGTGTACAATCAAGTAATGAGGCAATTTGTTCTCATTAGAAGAATTAAAGAAAAAAATATTCACTTCTTAAAGATGGAAAAGGCAGACATTATTCAGGACTTAGCAGTGGGGATACAAGTATTACAGTGGGATTTTGCATTGGGAGAGAGAGATTGGGTTCAACTTTGAGCACAGTATGGGTAAGTTGGACTTCATAGCCAAGGAGCAATTTGGGGGTCAGTCCATGGAAAGTTACTAAGAGGAAACATCAGAGGTAAGGAGAATTATGGCTAAAGTGACCTAAGAGAACTCTTACTGAAGATAGGCCAGGCTGACCAGATATCACTTGGGAGTGTCAGGGGGTAATGAACCCAATCACATATGGGGGATGATCAGATATCAAGGGTGAGGGGTTTGGTTAAATTGACTTAGCAAGGGTTCTTGCTAAAACTAGATTTTATAAGGACATACACAGATAGGCTTAGGAGAAAGTTTCGGAGGCTGACTATAGTTGGATCAAGCAAGGAGTCTTTGTCAGAGGCCAGCTTGAAAATTATAGCAATCTCTACACAATGTAAAGTTTCCCTTTCATGGAATATTAGAATATAAAGTTTACTATGGAATAATTATAAGATTCTACTTTTAATATGTGTGACTCATGAGTCCCTTGTTTTAGATAGTTAGCAGAGAAATTAGTGTATCAGTCAGGGCTTTCCAGAGAAATAGAACTGCTATCTAGTGTGTTCTCTCTCTCTCTCTCTCTCTCTCTCTCTCTCTCTCTCTCTCTCTCTCTCATATATTTTAAGGAATTGGCTCACACAATTGTGGGCTATGGGGCTGGTAAGTGTGAAATCTGAAATCTGTAGTCCAGGCTGGCAGGCTGGTAAGTCTGGCAGGAGCTGATGCTGCAAGTCTTGAGGCAGATTTTTCTTCTCTCTGGGAAGCCTAGTTTTCCCTCTTAAGGTCTTCAACTGATTGGATGAGGCTCACCCACATTATCATGGGTAATCTACTTTATTTAGGTCAGGGGTCCTCAAACTACGGCCCACAGGCCACATGTAAATACAAATATTGTATTTGTTCCCGTTTTGTTTTTTTACTTCAAAATAAGATATGTGCAGTGTGCATAGGAATTTGTTCATAGTTTTTTTTTAAACTATAGGCCGGCCCTCCAACTGTCTGAGGGACAGTGAACTGGCCCCCTGTTTAAAAAGTTTGAGGACCCCTGATTTAGGTCAATTGATTGTAGATGTTAACCACATCTATAAAATTACTTCACTGTTATGCCTAGATTAGTGTTTGAATGAATAACTGGGTACTATAGTCCAAATTGACACATAAAACCAACCATCACAGTAAGTAAAGCTGGCGTCTTTGCAGCAAGGCAGAAGGAAATTCAAGGAAAGGATAGGTAGTTCTCAAAGTGGACTATTGTGTGTGGTGAGGATGAAGGAGGGGAAATGAGCCTCCTGACATCAGGCCCAGCATCCTGGGATTGGGGAAATAATGAAGAACACATTCCTCAGCTGGGATGTTCCTCATAAGATGTTTTCTATTGAAAAATTCCCGCATTGTTGGGACCAAGATAGGTAGTCATTTGGGCTGTGGGTGTGGTGCGGGTAGGGGTGGCCACAGCTCTGAGTTATAACATTTGAATGGTAGAAAGAACATTTGGCTGGAAAACTAAAGACAGGAAAAGCTGTCTCTTAGCCTGTAGTTTATTGATAAAGATAAAATGAATTCACTAGCATCCCTTTGAAACTTGAGGGAAGATCTTAATAAATATCCATGGAATCAAGAGCTAGACAATGAAGATTAATTATATAGAGGCCTTTATTACTAATTTAAGATGTATAAAAATGTCATTGACTACAGTGTGCTGGCTTTATCACGGTATATTAGTAAATATAAAAATATTTGTCAAAGATTCACTCAGGACCTATTCCCTCAGCCCTGTTTTTCTCCTAAGGTTACTGTTCCACAGCTGGGAATTCCCCTACCAGGAAGGTTCTTCAGGAACCCAACCATCTAGATTTGGGAGGGATGCTGCTATTGGCTCCTATACATAAAAGCAAAAGCATCAAATTCATCATTGTGTCTATGAGAGAGTATGTCTACTGAGACAGTGGGAAAGATTTATGCTTCAATTATTAATAGGTTAGCACTACCGATACATTTAACAAAACTCATTCCCCTTCAATAAAAGGCAACCATTAACTGCTTCTAAACTCAGCCTATCAACTTTGGTAGGTTAAGTAGATTCGTTCAATAGTTGCATGATGTTCTCCTGTTTAGTGACTCCCCAGCTGTGGAAACATTTGGTTTTCTTCTCTAATGAAAAGGAGAAAAAAATAGAATGTTTTCTTTCTTCATCTTCTTCTGTAAAGCTTCCTGAAAATGGCCTTTAAGTCAGAAACCATCACATAGTTGGCTGTAGATAGTTACAGAGTTTACTTCTGTAGTTCTAATGGGCATCAGATATGGGCGGGGCCCCATAAAATCTGCAAGCTGCCCTCTAAAACTGTCTCCATTTTTTAAAAAAATATATATTTTATTGATTTTTTTACAGAGAGGAAGGGAGAGGGATAGAGAGTTAGAAACATCGATGAGAGAGAAACATCGATCAGCTGCCTCCTGCACACTCCCCACTGGGGATGTGCCTGCAACCAAGGTACACGCCCTTGACTGGAATCGAACCCAGGACCCTTGAGTCCGCAGGCCGATGCTCTATCCACTGAGCCAAACTGGTTAGGGCACTGTCTCCATTTCTGTTTGGATACAAGATCCTACTGTTTCAGGAGCATTGGTGCTTTTTGTAAACTTTTATTCTGGTTAAAAATTTAAAAGGGAGCTACTTGTAATGTCTTTAGCATTAACTTAAGCTATAGTAGGCCTATAAAACAATCATTGAGATGCTATTAAAAGTATATGAATAATAAAACAGCCACAATAAGACAAGCTTTAAAGGAGCACCTTGGCCTTGGTAGCTCCCCCGAGGCAGAAGAAAGGCTTCTGGGTTTGTGGGGGGGGGGGGAGGGGATAGACCTTGGCTCTGTCCTGAGCAGTTAAATGTTGTTTGGGAACCAGGGAATCTGTACCCCCATTTTTTTTTTTAATTAGGAGAAAAGGCTATGGGACATTTTCTCAGTTGTAAATGGCAACAGAGCATAATGCAATAATATTTCTAGGAAGTAGCCTCAGGCTTCTTTGTTTATATGGGATATTTATGAAGGCACAAGTTTTATGAAGTTGTTTTATTGGTTAGAGCAAAGCAACTTTGGGGAAATTGCTAAAGTTCACTGAGTCTTAGTTCCTTCCTTTATAAAATGGAATTAGTATGATACATGTTGTGAAGGGCTTACTGAATTACCAGAGACAACATATATAAGGAACAGAGCCCATCTCTGGTAACATATCTGGTGTTTAATAATGTTAGTTCCTTTTCTCCTTCTGTTATTTTGAGACTAGAGGCCCGGTGCACAATTTGTGCATGGGAGTGGGGGTAGGGGGTGGCACCATGGGAGGTTGGCTGCTGGACCCGAGGAGGGAGCCAGCCCTTGGTCCCCCTGGGAAAGGGGCTGCATCCGCCACCACCCACTCCCAGTTCCCCCTCCGAGCCCGGGCCTGAAGGCCCCAGTGGGGTTGGGAGACGAGGGGAGAGTTGCTGGGCTGGGCGCAGAAGGAATGGACGCCAGACACTAACGTTGTCCTCGGTGCCCTGCCACCGTGCGGTTCCCTACCTCCTCCCCTCCTCCTTCCCTTGCTGCACCACCACTATGGTGGGTGGGTGGCCCCAGGGGAAGGGAGAGAATGGGAGACAAATCCTTGTGTCGAGGGCTGACTTTCAATAGATCGCAGTGAGGGAGTTGCTCTGCTACATACAAAACCCCAACCCAGAAGCAGGTCTCTATGAATGGTTTAGCACCAGGGGCCAAAGGGGGCCAGCCGGCCGGTGGTGGGGGCGGCAGGAGGTTGGCTGTGGGAGCACATTGAGCATCTGCCCCCGGTGGTCAATGTGTGTTATAGCAACTGGTGGACCGGTCATTCCAGTCGTTCGGTCGTAATGGTCGCTTAGGCTCTTATATATATAGATTATCAGTGATCTAATATAATGTCTATAATATTTACTTGGTATTACTATTTAATAGACATCTCTTTTTATATCTATGAAATTACACTGATGTTTGAGATCACAGTGAATAAATGTCCTTGAGTGGGTTTAGGAATTTCAAGAAAGTTGCTTTGATCAAGAATCTTAAGATCCTTAGAATTCCACCAAAACAATGCTTTCTTTCTTTTTAAATATATATTTTAAAATAAACTATTTTATTGAAAGATAGCATATGCTTAGAAAAATGCACAAATTTTAAATATACAACTGATTAGAATGTGAAAGTTCTGTGTAATCACCATTCAGATAAAGATCTACATCTCTTTCAGTACCCCAAAGACCCCTTCATGATCACCCCTAATCATTCACACTGTCCTCTTCCCCAAATAATAAAGATCCTGACTTCTCACAACATTAATTAGTTTTGCCTGCTTTTGAACCTTATATACATTAAAAAATATTATTTTGTGACTGGCTTCTTTCATTCCACATCCCCCTCCCCCCCAAGATTCATCTGCATTGTTGCCTATAGCAAGTGCTTCATCCGTATTTCTGCATTGTATTAATTATATGACTATACCACCATTATTTATCCACCTATTGTTGGTGGATATTTTGGTAATTTTTAGCTTTTCCTATTAAAAGCAGTGCTGTATGAACATTTTAGTATATTTCTTTTGGTGAATATATATTTACATTTCTGTTGGGATTATACCTTGGAGTGGAATTGCTGACTTAGCAGGTAGGCATACACACAATTTTACTAGACTGCTAAACAGTTTTTCAATGGTTGCACCACGTAGTCTGCCATACTTGCCCCCCCTACAAGTGATGTATGAGAGTTTCCATTGCACTATATGTATGCCATGCTTGGTACAGTCAGTCTGTTACATTTCAGCTGTCCTGATGGGTGGGGAATGGTGTCTTTGTAATTTTGATTTGGTTCCCTAATGACCAATGAGCGTGAATACCTTTTACTTTGTTTTTTGGCCATCTGGGTTTTCTCTCTTTCTTTTTCCTTCTTCTCTCTGTTCATCCCTGTCTCCTTCCTTCCTAAGTCATGGTCACCCATATTTCAGGCTTGTGCTACTGCTCTGTAAGTCTACATATTAGACTGAACTTAGGCTGTTCATTAAGATTGAAAAGAACCAAGCCAGAGAGGGCAACTCAGCACCGGAGGGAAAGCACTGGCCTGAGAGTTGGCATATCTGGGTTCTACTCTCAGATCCTCTGCCTGTCCTTGTGACCTTGCTCATAGTTGCATTCTCTCTCTCTCTCTCTCTCTCTCTCTCTCTCTCTCTCTCTCTCTCTCATTCTGGTTGGTAAAATAAAAAATAATTAAATGATTTATAAGAGCACTTTAATCCCTGGCACTTTATGATTCCCCATACTTGAGCAGAATGTCGACCATATCCTCACTGACTTGAACAGTCCGCCCTAAAGTGATCTGGAATAGTGATCATAAAAAATGGGTCTAAGAGTTGTTTTGGTGTGGTAAAGCGTGTCCTTTAATCTTATTGACAAAGGGACCTGGGTGATACAGGAGCTGGCAGGACTGAGGAACTTCTGGTTTTTAGGAAAATAGAGCAGTGTCTCGAGTGGTCCTATGAATCTGAGGCCATATGGGCTGAAGTAAAGAATTTGAGTCACTAAAGGAAGTCATAGCCCAAATCTTTATTGAAAATCATGATGTTTATTCAGGGTTCACTAAGTCTTTGAATTTCTTCTATGATTCTCTACCTGCCCCACCTCTGTATGTTCATAACAGGACTGGAGACTCAATACAATGTGGCCCCCAGAAAGTTATCCAGCAGGCGACTGAGGGATCAGTGATGGGTAGGGGAGATCACTGGGTGGTTCCACAGGCTTTCCTCTCCTTCAGGTACCCCACTGTGCTTCTTCCACCAAGAGGAACCACCAGGGACTTAAACTAGATTCAATCACTATCTGACAGAATAGAATTTACTTAGATGCGCTTCTTAACAATACATAAGCTTTGTGGTTTTTTGTTTTATTGCTTACAAATATTTGATTTTACATCAAATTTAAGATCATAGAAAAATGTTAACAACATCATTATTCATGCAATCAGTTTTGAAGATATATATATAAACATCTATAATGATTAATTTACCTAGTTTGCCATTGTAGACATTTAAATAGTTTCATTTTCCTCTATCAGAAACTATGAACATCCTTTTAGTTAATTCTGTATGTATAAGTTTAATTTTAAAAAACAGTTTATTATGGAAAATTTCTAACATACACAAATGTGGAAGGAGTAGTGTCCTAAATCCCCACGAATCCATCAATTAGCTTTAAGAATTATCAACACATGGCAGGTACCATCTCATTTATATCAGTCCAATGTCCCCTCCCCAGTGTTTGAAGCAAATTACATTTTATCCTTAGATAATTCAGGGCTTACTTCTAAAAGATAATAATTCCTTTTTTAAAAATATATTTCTGTTGATTTTTTGCAGAGAGGAAGGGAAAGGGATAGAGAGTTAGGAACATTGATGAGAGAGAAACATCAATTAACTGCCTCCTGCACACCCGCTACTGGGGATGTGCCCACAACCAAGGTACATGCCCTTGACCGGAATCGAACCTAGGACCCTTCAGTTCGTAGGCTGATGCTCTATCCACTGAGCCAAACCGGTTAGGGCAAGATAATATTTCTTTATAAAAATTGTGGTTGTCTCTCATATTTGAACCATATGTGTATTGTACAGAAAATTGGTGCAACAAACAGCACTAGCTTTCTAACTTGCTGTGTAACAACCTACTAAACCCTAGTGGGTTAAAACAACATGTATTTGTTATCTCACTATTTCCATGGACCAGGAGCGCAAGCATGGCTTAGAATTACATGGATTCTCTGAGTTATGGTTTTATCAGGCTATAATCAAGGTGTAGGCTGGGGCTGTAGTCTTACCCTATGCTCAGGGTCCTCTTTTAAACTTACTTGTTTGTTGGTGAATTCAGTTTCTGTGGTTTTGGAACCGAGGCCCTCAGCCCCCTAGAGGCTGCGCACAGCTCCCTGCCACATGGCCCTCTCACAGCATGCAACTTCTTCAAGCCAAGACGGGAGAGAAGTCTCCAGTGGCAGCGCGGGCCCAGGCCTCTTTTAATGACTTTCACTTATTAAGTCAGGCCCATCCATGACACTCTCTTTTTTTAAAACACTTACACTGAATTGTTTTAAATTTAATTTTAAATGTTAACTGCTGGGGGAAAAAAGAAAAAGACTTTTAAAATGACCAGTTTTTATTGAAATACAGGATTTAAATTTTCACTGTTGCTAAGGAGAACCGTTTCATTGATAAACATAAGCAATGAGGGCATATTAGAAATACTGAAGAGCCAGGTTTGAAAAGACAGTCACATAGGAGAAAATTCCTTCCTTCCTCCCTCCCTCCCTCCCTCCCTTCCTCCCTCCCTCCCTCTCTCCCTTCCTCCCTTTCTTTCTTTCTCTCTTCCTTTCTTTCTTTTACTTTTTTATTGAATTTATTGGGGTGATGCTGGTTAATCAAATTATATAGATTTCAGGTGTACAATTCTATAATATATCATCTGTATATTGTGTGTTTACCACCCCAAGTCAAGTCTCCTTCCATTACCATTTATCCTCCTTGTACCTACTTCTACCTTCCCCCTCCCCCCCTTTCCCTCTGGTAATCATCATACTGTTGTCTGTGTCTATGAGTTTTATTTTCTTTTTTAGGATTGTCTCTCTTTTGATTAAATAAAAATCAACTGATTTGCCACTTTAATTATATCTGCAAAATCCTTTCACTTTTGTCATATTCTATTGACTAGAAGCAAGTCATTGGTCCCACCTGTACTGAAGGAGTGGACATGAACAAAGGCATGAACAATTACTAAGAGGAATATACTACCCCGAATTCCATTTAACTGCTAATTCACAGCAGAAGTTGGCAAACTCTTTCTGTAAAGGGCCAGATAGTAAATATTTTAGGTTTTGTGGGCCAGATGGTCTTTGTCGCAACCATTCATTCATTCAACACTGCTGCTGTCACAGGAAAGCTGCCACAGACATCATGTAAATAAGTGGGAGTGATTGTTCCAATAAAGCTATTTAGAAAAACAGGTTGTGGGCCACATTTGGTTAGTAGGGCTATAGTTTGCTGACCCACGACTTAGGATATATGCCATTCTAATATATTTTTTCTTCTTGAAAAATATGCTTCCACATGCAATGTACACAAAATATGATGCTATTTCATAACCTTCTGGGTTGGGGTCATGTCTTGCGGGCACTATAAGAAATAGTGATCTAAAAATATGTTCATGTATATCTTGTAGAGAGGCCATTCTCATTATATCATTCAATAATTTCTACCATGATGCTCCATATGAGGGATTTTCTTTGGAATTTAGTGGTTATAGAGTTTTGCTTTCCCCAACTAACTGATTTTTTCTCTATTACAAAAATTATGTAACTCACCATATTTCCCTTTGCATTTTGGTTTCTAGGGAGCAAAGAGTTGAACTTATAACCCAATTATTGCAACTATAAAGACCTGGTAGATTGCATAATGTGCTTCTCTGCCCAGGCATTGATATTTTATCCTTATTTTAATTTTCTGTGTTTCTCTACACTATTGTGTAAACTTCTTTGTGGAATAACATTGAATACAAATATGATTTTCTAAGTGTGGGGATCTGTAGCAAATGAAGGGCTGGCAGCTGGGAGCCAGAGAAGAAAAATACGATTTTCTATTCCTTGGATTCAAGGGACTACTGAATTTTTACTCATAGTAACTCCAAATTAGAAACAGTCCAAATGTCCATTAAGAGGGGAGTTAACAAATTGTGGTATCATCATGTGATGGAATTTTACACATCAACAAAGAGGTCAAACTACTGATATATGCTACAACATGGAAGGACTCCCCACAGACACTGTGCTGAGTAGAAAAAGCCAGACACAAAAGTGTACACACTGTATGATTTCCCTTATACCAAGTCCAAGAACAGACACAGCGAACTGAAGGTGATGGAAGTCCGAGAGTGATTGCCGTGGGGCAGGGGTGCTTCCCTGGGAAGGGCCAGAGGAAAGCTGTGGGGGCTGGAAATGTTCTGTAGTGTGAACTGAGCTGTTGTTATAGAGTGAATGCACATGTAAAATAATCATCCAGGTGTCGATTTAGGGTTAGTACACTTTGTGCATTTTACTGTGTGTATACACCTGCCTCCAAAAGAGAGCAGCTGATAATACAGCTCCTTGCGTATTTCCCTTCTCTGCTTATGTCCAGGTGCCCCCTGGAAAAGAACTTTAAAGTGGATGATCTCAAAAGTCCATAACTTTTTTTGTGTCCCAAAGTTCACAGGTTAGCAGCAATTGTGCACCTTTATTACACCACCTCTCTTAAATGCATAGTTGAAAAAATAGGTAGAGAACTTCTCAGCTAAGCAGGTGGGTCACGGCCTAGGGCTGTGCTGTCCGTCCACTTCATGAAGTGGTGAGAGGGTGAGTAGAGGTTGGAATCCAGCCCCTGGGCCACTTGCCAGGCTTAGCAGTGTCTGCCTACAGCGGCGCTTTTTGTAATTTGCACTTCACAGCACAGGTCATAGCTGTTCTACACAAAGACCACACTTAGGACGCAATATTACTTTTCAGGACTGAGTATATTTGGTGCTCTTCAAGGTAGAAGCCAGTCTCTACCTGGGTCTTTGCAAACTCAGGAGTCTATCATAAAATAGAATAGGAAGAATCAATATCAATTCCCTCTCCTTACTTTTCATGTGTATATTCTACTTAATGATGTTAAGGATTCAACCTCTAGATGGTCTAGTAATGGCTTAATGGGGCAGAGCCATATGGAGTTTGGGGGAGAACGAATTTTTTGCTGACCTAAGAGATCTCTACTTTTAGCTGAGGCCCCTTAGAAGACTGAGCTCATCTTGACTTTTAAAGAGGTCAGGGTGGCCATCACTTAAAGGAAAGCATGTGAGCAAAAGATGGGAGGAAGCATCTAATCAAATCTATCCCAGCTGAAACACCAATGTCCCGGAAAGAAAGCAAGAATGAAAATCAAAAGCAGATTGAGATCTAAAAAGGCACTTAGCATTTTTAAGTGCTAAGATATAAATTTCCAGTTATATTATCAACCAGATAAATGGATGCCATCAAGACCTATCTATAGTTAATAATATTGTATTCCAGATTTGAAAGTTGATAAGAGAGTTGATCTTGAAATTTCTTATCACAAGGAAAAGTATTTGTAACTGTATGGGGACAGATGTTAATGAGACTTATTGTGCTTATTATTTCATAATATATACAAATATTGAATCATTATGTTGTAAATCTGAAAATAATATAATGTTATATGTTAACTTTTCCTCAGTTGAAAAAAATAAAGATCCACCTCTTGCCGAAGTATAGTGAAATATCAATACATGCTAGACTATTGCTCAACTTATACCGCCTTTTCTCATTTGATGAGATAAACTAGAATTACAGGTAGGTGTGAAGTTGTCTCCATCACAATAAAAGAGCCTGTCTGGAAATAATAGTTATGAAAAAACATCCCAAGCAATATGATTTAGTAAGCCTAATTATTGATTACTCATATGATTTTAGTATTAGATTAAGAAAAAAAAATCTTGTATCTACTTTGGATACTTCAGATATATTTGAGTAAAACTTACATTTAAACATATGCATAATTTTCTAGGCTAATTACTCATATTACTCACAAGAGATTTTGGAGGAAGTTGTCTTTGCAGTGCTATTAACTCAGTCCTTTTGGGATAATGCAGAAATAAGTCTGGTGAAAATTCAGGATATTGGGATCTCTTCCTTCTCTAAAACAGTCCAAATCCATGAATCCAGAGACTACTTGATGTTGCTCCTTGAACACACCCACGGATTTGTTGATGAACTCCTGACTTGCTCACATTCCCTTTGGTTGAAATAACAGAGACTCACTTCAAATCAATGTAAACAGAAAAAGGGATTTACTGAGGATCCTTCCTAGTCATGTAGATTTATTTTGTTGAGTTCATAAAAGAATTCCTGGGACAAGATTGCTTTGACATGTAGAGTTTAGAGGCTTTCTAAACTCTTGATTTCTACTTTAGGTCTTAACATGGAATTTAGATTTCCACAGCCCTCTCACTTGTTTTGCCCAGGAGAGGATCTCCTTGGTTAGTGTTCAGAAGACTCAGCTGGCACGGGTTCACTTGAGCCCACTTTTTTAGTGACTATAGTTGGCCAGGCACATATTGGGAACACAAATGAGTGAGAAATCCTGGCCATAAAAGGCTTGTGCAGGAGTTGAATCTATAAATACACAACTGCCCTACACTATGAGAACTACATAATGGTTCACTAAGGCTGTGGTAGTAACACAAGGGGGGAGGGTGCACTTGGCATAGGGGCTCATGAAAAGCCTCAGAGAGGATATGACACCATCTCCTCTCTTGTCCGTATCAACCCACCTGTGGTTCCAACCTGTGTCAGGCTGTAGCCCTTGGAACTCTCCCTGTGGCTTGGTGCTAAGGATGCCTCTGCTATCATTACCCAGTGGCCAGGCTGAAGGGGAGGGCTCTGCTACTCATGGATTTGCTTGGGGAAGTCCAAGGCCCAGACATCCCAGGCCCTGCCTCCTGGAACTTCAGTCTATAACACGATGAGCTGAATCGATCAGACCCAACTCACTCTTGTTCAGCTGAGTAGACAAATTAAAACAAATACAACAAAACACGACAAAAATACCTCCACTAAACTCAAAACAACAGTGTCAGGAGACTGTCATAGCTGTGAGAAAGCCTAATATGATGGTTTGGTCGAATCCCACCTGGTACAAAGGTCACAATCCAATTCCAGCCATAAGACCTTAACTTGCATTTGTGAGGCAAAACCTACAGTGAAGATTAAGAGCAGAATGGGCTCCTCAGATGATTACTATAATGAATCTGGCAAAACTCCCAGTCTTTGCATGTAGGGAGGAAAAAATGGCAGCTACAAAAATGAGCTAATGTCAAAGGCAATCTATACTCAGGTACTTTGAAGGTTTTCCTGGGCACCTCCTACCCTTATTTGAGTCTTAGTGTAGCGTATTGTATGTGCTTCAATTCATACCCATCTTGAGCCACGCCCTGTGGAGCAGGCCATCAATAAAAGGAAAGCCCACCTCATCACTGACTCCAGCTATGGACTCTAGAGCAAGTCTCTAGCTTCACTGTTTTTTGTTCCCTTTTCTTTAAAATGGGAGTAATTACTCTGAAAAATAAAGATAACAAATGTGAAGTACTGACTGTAGAGCTTGGAACACAGTAGATGTTCCAAAGCTGGTAGTTATTATTTTTATATTATCAAACAAAGGCTGACAACTGTCTAGCTTGGCACTACCCTGAGTGTAGTCCATGGATGCGTGCCAGTTGGCTAGTTGTTTGTTACCAGTGCTGATGACATAAGCACTGAAATGGCGAGTGTTTAGAAATTTTGGTAATTTGACAGAGCAATTTTATATCTGTTGAACCTAGTGATAAATTGTTGGTCTTGTGCATTTTTTAGTGTCATTTTTTGGATAATTTGTTTTTATAGTATCTATAATAATAAAAGCATAATATGCTAATTAGACCGAATGTCCTTCCAGACCTCCTTCTGGATGAAGCTAGGGCTGCAAGGGAAGCCTGGGTCCTGGGTGCCAGCAGCCAGGGGAAGGAAGGCCTACTATTGCACAAATTTTGTGCATCAGGCCTCTAGTGTCTTTATAAAACTCTGAGCTCACAGCAATTTGGATATTTAAGAATCTCATTATTCTACACAGATTGTTCGAGAAACACTGGTCTAGTTTATCCCCCACCAGCTAACTTGCTGAAACCCAGCCCCCCAAATGCCTTCTGTATCATTTAGGGAACCTACAGGGGCATCTCCTGTGTGCTCACACACACTCCTCTTGGCCACCTCATCTCATCCCTCCCCTCCGCTGTGCTGTTGTTACTTCTGGCCAGGATGTGTCTGCCATTGTGCCTTCATTTCCTTCGTTTGCTTCAGATGCTCTACTTCCTGCTCTGATCATCACCAGGGAAAAGTTCTCTTGCCCTTGGGACTCTGACTTGCTCCTTAAGCATAACTTCTCTGTTCTCTTCATGGTACAGCTTCAAGTGGTGAAGCTTTTAATCAATTCATGCAGACCCCCTCAGCCAGAGAGACTTGACTGGTTTCCTTGGCCTTGGATGAGAAGGACTTTGAATTTTACCACATTATACAGAACAACTCATTCTCTTCCCAGCTTGACCATCTGGCCATCTGGCTCTCCTCCTTTGGGGTGTATCTTTCCTCTCCATTTGGCTCATTGCTTCCTAGACTGAGAGTGAGCATCTCTCCCTGACTGCTGGGAGGAAGGACCTTGCTTCTGGACTCTAGTTAACAGTCTTGATATAACAGGAAGTTGTCCCTCCAGCCAATCATGCTGCACCTTTATGTGATGGGGAGCAATTTTTAATTCAAAATAATCTCTCACTTCATTCTTTTCAGAGGGACCTAATGTTATTTTCTCATTAAGGGACTAGAATGACTTGTAGCAACACATGTGAATTGGGTAGGGTGGTTGGGGAATTGCATAAAGACTTGCTGAACACTTTCACTCTTTCCCTAAATGGAACGAATGGATAAATAAGCAAATTTGTTGGGAGAAAAATTAAGCATCTTCGGATAATGTTGAGACTATCTAATGAGGATGCAAATTTGTTTGAGGGATGTGAAAAGATGGGATAGAATTAACAGAGAACAAACATATATCATAAGATCATGATTGATTATTGTGTAACTAAATGTGCAAAGCTATGTACCAGGAGAAAAAAAATAGAGAAATAGGCCCAGGCTAATATTTATTTTGTTGCCTGTAATAGTTTCAATGTTAATTTTTTTGGCCTTAGATTCTAAAAACCATATTCCTGAACTTCCCTCAGGGAGCTCCTAATACTGACTTCCTACTATATTCTTTATTTCTTACTCTTACCTTCATTTTCATCCAAAACAATGTTATTTTCCCAGATTCAATCTGAACAAACATGGCACAGCCTCACTGAGTCTGTGGAATTATATCAAATTAATGAAAGATTGAAGAGAAGCCCATGGATAACATCAAATTCCAATGTTTGCTAGTCAAATTACAAAGTAATTGTAAATGCACAATTTTCTTAATTTATTGATTAAATCCATCAGGGTGACTTATTCCGTTGTAGGCAGCTTCTGATTGTAAAGTGGATGCCAGAGTGCCTCAGCAGCTTTAGAGGTTTAAACTGCTTCCATAATGCAGTTTGTTCATTTTGACTAAAATGATTTAGTTCTTTGAAAACATATCAACTTTAAGTGTTAAATATTAAATGACCCTTTTTGTGTCTGTTGTTAAATTCTGTATGAGCTATTACTTTTAGTTCAACAATTTAACAAATATTGAATGGAGGGCATCGTGCCAGACCCTGGGATGGAGACTTAAGGGCAGATGTCATTTCAACTTATGGGCATGGGTGACCATGAATAATTTATTTCTCATTTTTGTTTTTGATATTTTTAATTATTATTTTCAATATGATGTTGGGGATAGAGATCCCTTCCACATAGTACAAAATTCTAATGATACAAAAGGGCAAAGATAAAAAGTAAGATAGTTTTCCTCTCCTTATCCACCAGGGACCCAGTTCACCTCCCTGGAGGCTACTCTCTCCTTCCCAATGTAACCCATGCATTTCATCATGGGCATATGTGTTTGTTCTCACCTATATACAAAAAGTATCATACCACATATGCTGGTTTTCATTCTGATTTTTAAAAAACTTGATAACATGCCTTGGAAATCTTGCCATTTCTGGATGTGTCATAATTGCATGACGTTGTCATAGTTGATTTAACCAGCCCTTATTGATGACATTTAGGTTCTTTCCAGTCTTGCACTGTTATAACCAGGGCCGCCAAGAGTTCCTTTGGGAATGCATTGTTTTGTCCTGCACTTACTTTATTTTACCTTATCTTACATAGAGAGTAATACAAAAAATACATACAGCGTGTCTAGATTCCTTAACAATTACATACATAAAGAGAACACTAGGGCAACACTTTTCACTCTTTTCGTTTTAAAATTTTCAGCTTCTCAGTTTCCCTGGAAATAAATGTTCCACCAAATCTTTTTTGTTTTGCTTTTGAACTTCTCTGAAGCTTGACTCAGGTATTTTAAAAGTCTGGAAGCCCCAGACTGGATGAGAGTGTAGACACCTAACCAACAACTTTGTAGGCCAGAGCTGCTCATCTGTGGTGAAAGACTGGTTCTTTTTAAAAATTTTATTTTATTATAATTATTTTTAAAATTTCCAATTCATCATAGATGCCATGCCACTGTGTGCCTCACACCACGTGACTCTTCCCATGAGAGAGATGATATGCAAGCTGGCCTCAGCCTTGTTCAACAAGACAAGTTGCTGATCACATGATTTTATGTTGTGTCAACATCAAATTGTGATCAAAGTTTTTAGCTACTGTCTCTGAATTTCTTGTCCCAGCCCATTATAATTTGTGGATGCACACTCTGTATCACTGTTGTAGTACTCAAGACTCAGTTCCTCCCAATCACATTTTGTCTTCGCTCTGGTAGAAAGAACGTCTTTCTTTGAATGGTCAAAGGCAACACTGAATAAAGAACAAATTTTGTTTTCAGTGTCTTACATATATCCTTTCCTGGGAAATCCATCCACTAAAAATTATGTTCAATGGGAAAAGTCACCTTGGTCAAATATTCACAATAATGATCATCAAAGCCTCTTATTCTATCTTTAAACAACCTCAGAATTGGGATTGGTTATGGAAAATCACATGACCTGAGCTGAAGTAAGTGGTGGATCTCTGGAGACTTGACTAACAATCTATATACAGTAGGTCCTCGAATTACATCGGAGATCCGTTCCCACTGCGTGACGTAACGTGATTTTTGCTGTAAGTCAGAACCCACCTACATAAGCACCTATGTCACTCACATGGAGCACATACACAGCAGTAATGAAGTGAAACAGTAAAAAAAATTAAAAAAAAGATAACAATTCCTGACCTTTACTTGTGGTAAGTAAATAATAAAAAAACATAAAGCACATATGTAATATACGTCGAAATGACAGAACTTTTTTTTTTATAAATAAATGGGAGATGGTGACGTAACCACGAAAAACGATGTATGTCAAGTCCGATGTAACCTGAGGACTGCCTGTATATAAAAGGCTAAATGACCATTATGACCAGATGACCAGACAACTGACTGGTAGCTATGATGCTCACTGACCACTAGGGGCAACTCAATGCAGGAGGTGCCCCCTGGTGGTCAGTGCGCTCCCACAGACAACCTTCTGCGGCCAGCCAACCTCCTGTGTTCCCTCCCCCAGCCGTCTGATTGGGACTGGGCCAGACAGCCCCGATCAGCCAGGAGGGACTCCACCTGTGCACGAATTCGTGTACTGGGGCCTCTAGTATAGTAATAATAGCCTCTTAAAAATCTCAGGGAGTCTTTTGTGAGAAGAAAAAAAACGCAAGGACACATCTTTCTGTTTTTAAAACCATATTTTCAATTGACTTTTTGAAAAATGAGAATCAACATATGCACAAGTGATGGACTTGTTTATCTATGAGTGCTGATGCCATTGCCAGGAAGTTCTCAGGGCATTCTCACCACAGCAGTGGTCCAAAAAGCTCTGGTTTTATGTAATAAGTAAAAAGAATGTTCAGGATGCAAAGGGCTGACTGTGCAGAATGCTGAGCGCTTGGTAAACTGAATCCAACCTCAAGGAGGAAAACTGTAACCTTTCCTACAGCAGAAATACTACCAAAGTGGAAAGGTTCTCCCCTTCCATGTCCATGTAATTTGTATTAGTCACTTTGATATTATGAGACACAGAGAAATGTTAATAAATAAGACTCTGTAGTTTTTAACATATGGAGCCTGTGTGCTGGTTTTATTTTTTTCGGCCACTCGAAGTCCAAAGATCAAGTTCTCACAGTTTTCTGACTTGTTCGCCTCCACCCCAAGCAGGGAATGGCTTTCTGCCCCTTGACCTTCCACACAAAACTTCTCAGTGGGAGTCCTAACACAGAGAGGGATGTGAGAGATGGAATATATATATCTATAGTTACTTTAAACTTCGACTATATACTCCTTTGAAAGACTATAGTCCCATATTACACATTAGTCAGACTTATGCTTCTTTATAGCTGAAAGTTTGCACCATTTTACCAACCTCTCCCCATTTCCCCAATCCCCCAGCCACTGGCAACCATCATTCTACTTTGTTTCTATCAGTTAAACTTTTAAAAAAATGTTTTTATAGATTTTTTTTTGAGAGAAAGGAAGAGAGAAGGATAGAGAGGTAGAAACATCGATGAGAGAGAAACATCATCAATCACTGCCTCGTGCACACCCACTACAGGGAATCAAGCCCACAACTCAGGCACGTGCCCTGACTGGGAATCCAACTGGTGACCTCTTGGTTCCTGGGTCGATGCTCAATCTCTGAGCCACATAGGCTGGGCTAAACTTTTTTTAAAGTTGATTTTTAAGAAGTTTCTGGGGGAAGCAGAGAAGCCGTGGTGACCTTCAAGACTTTGCAGGAGCTCAGAAGCAATGTGAGTAGCCGAAGGCTCTTCCAGGCACCTCTTCTTGGTTTCTCATCACTGCTCAAGTGCCTGCATCTTTTCACATCCTCTGGCCTCACATTTATAGGCTCACCTCTCTCCTTGTCTCTAGAGCTGGTCCTGACTCTCGGCTGGAGGGGTTTCTGAGGCCTTGCCGCATGTGGAGGAGACAGCTGCAGGTCATCCTTGGCACCCGTGTGGCTCTGACCTGAATTCTGATAGCTAAACACTTGCTGTTGTGGTAGAATAAGAAGCATTTGGTCTTGGTCCCCAGTTACTGACACCGCACCTGACACCTTGGGAATCTCCTGAGTGACAAGAGTGTCTTTGGTGTGCTAAAGATGTGGCTCTACATCAAGGCGCTGCTAGCTAGCCTCAGGATGGGGGCTGTTGGCCAGAGATGCCAGCCATGGTTAGTTAGAAGCCTGGAACTTTCAGTCCCACCTCCAAACCTCTGTAATCATGCCAGTGTAATGAAACCTCTAAAAAAAACGCTAAACGAAGAGGTTTGGGAGATTCCAAGTTGGCAAACATACTCATATGCTGGAAGGGCGGCCGCTCCAGCTCCACCGGGGCAGAGGCTCCTGGGCTCCAGACCCTACTGGACCTTGCTCTGTGTGCCTCTCCATTTGGCTGTTCGTTTGTATCTTTTTTTTCCCCAGAGTATGTTTCTATTTATTTTAGAGATGGAGGAAGGGGGGGGGGAGATATATCAGTGTGAGAGAGAAATATTGATGGATTCCCTCCTATACACATCCTGACTGGGGATTGAACCCACAACCTGGGTGTGTGCCCTGACCAGGAATCAAACTGGCGACCTTTATGTGCATGAGATAACACTCAACCAATTGAGCCACAAGGCCAGGGCTGTATCTTTTATAATAAACTGTGTTAAATAACAAAATTCATCTGAGTCAATTTGAAGGTGAATTGTCTTTATTAAGCAATTCATCAGGAAACATTCCATCTAGCAGCTGGAAGTGTTGTTCAAAAAGAAAGCTTTTTTTTTTTTTTTTTTTTTTTTTTTTTTTTTTTTTTTTTTTTTTTATAGGCAGAAGGGTGTGGTGGAGGAGATTTTAGCAAAAGAAAATGAAAGATTTTTTTAAGGCCAGGTGATTTTTGGGGAAGGAAATGGCAGGGGTTTTATCATGCAGATTACCTCTTTAGTATTGATCAGGAAATTTCAGACTAGTTGGTTTAAAATTCCACTCCTGGGAGAGGCTGAAACTCCAATAGGTTTATTATCAACTTTGGGTTTGGTGAAATGGCTTAGCCAAAGTGACTCCACTTTGGCCTCTTCCTTCCTTCCTTCCTTCCTTCCTTCCTTCCTTCCTTCCTTCCTTCCTTCCTTCCTTCCTTTCTCCCTCCCTCTCTCCCTCCCTCCCTCTCTCTCCTTTTCTTTTTCTTTCTTTCTTCCTTCCTTCCTTTCTTTCTTTCTTTCTTTCTTTCTTTCTTTCTTTCTTTCTTTCTTTCTTTCTTTCTTTCTTTCTTTCTTTCTTTCTTTCCCTTCCTTCCTTCCTTCCTTCCTTCCTTCCTTCCTTCCTTCCTTCCTTTCTTTCTTTCTTTCTTTCTTTCTTTCTTTCTTTCTTTCTTTCTTTCTTTCTTTCTTTCTTTCTTTCTTTCTTTCTTTCTTTCTTTCCCTTCCTTCCTTCCTTCCTTCCTTCCTTCCTTCCTTCCTTCCTTCCTTCCTTCCTTCCTTCCTTTCCTTCCTTCCTTCCTTTCTTTCTTTCTTTCTTTCTTTCTTTCTTTCTTTCTTTCTTTTCTTTCTTTCTTTCTTTCTTTCTTTCTTTCTTTCTTTCTTTCTTTCACAACTATAATAGTGACTACAGCATTTCCCTGAGTTCTGTGAGTCATTCTAGCCAATTATCAAGTCTGAGGGGGATGGGAGTAGGGAGCCCTTGACTTTGAAGTCACATGGGACTGAAGTGTGAGTGACCAGGGACCTGATACTTGCAGCTGGTTTCTGAAGCGAGTGCAGTCTTGTGGGACTGAGCCCTTACCTTGTGGAGTCTGACACTGACTCCAGGTAGTGTCAGAATTGAGTTGAATCCTAGGGTGACAGTTGGTATTGGAGAATTAGAGAATCAATTGATGTGAGGGAAAAACCTCACAGCCTCTACCCCTAGACGTGGTCTCCATCCTGCCCCTGGTTTTCCTACCTGCACCTCTCACCCAAGCCCAGGTTTTAATAACTTGCTCAGCTTCCAGCCCTTTCACACCTGGACTTCCCCACTTGCTTCTGCCAAGCCCTCTAGCATCTGAGGTCTTGGCTTTCACCATCAGGCCAATGGCTGGGTCCCTGTTGCCTGATGACAGACATTCCCAAGCCTGACTCCTGGTTGGTCTCTAAGCACTGTCTGCTATCTAATTTCCCACCATTGTCCCCTGTTTGCATCATTAGGACACCTTTTCTCTTCCGTAGAACTACCTGTGCTGCCTGCTCTATCCCATTTCTGCTGCTCTGTATGCAGATAGCACACAGGGCTCTCCAGAAAGACTTGCAGCACCTTTGGGGGTCCTGCTCCCCCAGTTCCCCATTCCTGGCTAATTAGTGGGCTGATCGGTTCTTGGATCTGGACCCTCACACTATGTCCTGAGGCATCACAGCTAGATTCTGAGAAATGATGTCAGCAGTGAACTTGGCCTCCCTAGGACCTAATTAAATTAAGCTGTTTAGTGCCAGGGCTTGGCACCTGGTGTAGCTTTGAGGGTCAGAGGACTGTCATTGCCAGCCCACGATACAGGCAGAAGGGGCTGAAAGTTAGAGTAAAAACAAAGAGATTAAGGAAGGGAGAAGGTGATGGAGCAAATGTGCATGTTGAAGGTAGTCTCACAACCATGGTCTCTGGTGCCTTCCATGGCAACTATTTTACTAGACACTCAATGATCAACAGGGTGTCATTGGAATGGGAGCAAGTGCTGCCCTCAAAGAGCAAGAACAGAACTATATATGGACTCTGGTGGCCCTTTTGAGTAGAATGTGCAGAGAACATGGGTTTGGCTTCAAACAAACCTGAGTTTACCTCTCAGCTCTGCTCCTTTTGAGTTGAATAAACTTGAGTCAACTACCTATCTGCCCTTTCAAAGCCTCCATTTTCTCACTTCTAATGTGCGGATGAAAACACCAATTTCTAATGAGATGATGCATGCACAACACCCAGTGGCATGCTTGGCATAAAGGAGGTGACTCCATGCCCCTCCTTCCTTGTCACAGTTCCCTGTCACAGCCCCAGGGCAGAACAGTCCTGGTGGCTTTGCAGGACCATTTGCTGCTTTTCCTGGATGGTGCCGTGAAGCAGCAGATTGCTGCACACTGCCCAGTACCCACTGTCCTAAGGTCAGCCTGTGTTCTGCTGCTACAATTGGTTCAATTGCCTGCATAAATGTCTCTTAAAGGAACCAGTTGCATACAAAAGTGCTCATCAGTGAGATGGCATATTGAGGTTTTTGTAGGTACCCAATATTCAGGTGCATTGCCATTGGGACTGCTGGGATCACAAAGAGGCAGGCATCCCCCACCCTCTGTCCCCCACCCTCCTAAACCTAGGGAGTCACTCTGGAAATCAGCTGAGTCTTTCCATGAGGAGTAAGTATTGCAAAGATGGCAGGTTGCATGGCAGCCTTTTATTCATGCACATGTGTGCAACTAAATATCCAACAGATGTTTTGAGGGCCTCTGTTTCATGCCATCACAGTGCTAGCTGTGAGGGATGCAAGACACAGGGAAACACTGAAAAATAGTTCGGCTCTGGTCAGTGTGGTTTGGTTGGTTGGAATGTCATCCTGTACACCGAAAGGTGGCAGGTTTGATTCCTGATCAGGGCACATACCCAAGTTGCTGTTTAATTCCCAGTGGGAGGCAACCTATTGATGTTTCTCACATCAATGTTTCTCTCTCTCTCTCTCTCTCTCCCCCTTCCTCTCTCTAAAATCAATTAAAAATAGTTTGTCTACATTAAAAATTCTAGAGTCAGGTGAAGAGCTTTCTGATATAGAGGGAAAAATCAATTATTATTTGTGAATTGGGCAACTTTTGTTTTCCTATTTGCTACAGAGCATACTTTTAAAAAAGAAATTTTTTATTGATTTCAGAGAGGAAGGGAGATGTAGATAGAAACATCAGTGATGAGAGAGAATCATTGATCAGCTGTCTCCTACATGCCCCCCACTGGGGATTGAGCTCCCAACCCAGGCATGCCCTGACCAGGAATCAAACCATGATCTCCTGGTTCATAGGTCGATGCTCAACCACTTAGCCATGCCAGCCAGGCTTGCTCTAATATGGTTTAAACTGCCTCAGAGTGAGCCCAGGTCATGGGGCTGGCTTTTGGGGAGCCCATGTGTGAATTAGAGAAGAACTGACTGCATGAGTCTGTTGGGAAAGATCCTGCATGGATGGAGGAACTTCATGAGGCATGGGTGGTTTTAAACATAGTCATATCCATTCCTACGTGGTGTATTTTGTACTGGCATTATATTTCCTGGCATTTGATGAAATGATGGTGTGGCCAACTCACTTTCATTCTGACTCATTTGTGGGAAGGGAAATTTAATTCTCTGGGAATTCTTGTTTGTATTTGTGTTAAATCATTTGTCTGCTCTTTAATGATTTATACACAGTGCAAAGAGGTCCCAGAATTGCCTTCCTGATTGTCCCACCCTCACCCCTCCCTCATTCCACCCCAGGTTAGAGATAATTTAGTCTTGCACCTTAGGGAATCCACCCAAGACCCTACTCTTTAGCTTACTGGTTCCTTTTATACGTATATTTATACTCTATTGATATTGGGCTTTTAGATGAATATAAAGACTAGCGGATGCTTGGATAGGTACTATGTGGTATTTTGTGCTATTAACATGCTGAACTGCTTTGCTTCCTTAACTCAGCAATTAGTCTCTTCCCAAACTTGATGCACCCTTTTTAGATCATAAATTGTAGTCCTCTGATTTATTTTTCTCGAGTTCATATGCTTAATGTGGATGGGCCTTTGGTGCTCATTAAAACAGAGACTTCTATTTGAAGGGCTGCTCTCTACGTAGTGCGGATGGGACCTCATATATTACGCTTCTCCTTTCTGGCCATCTATAATTTAGTATAGTGCTCCATTCATGTAATGTTTCAGCATTTGCAGTGCCTATGAGTAATTGACAGTATACAATGGTAATAATAAATCAGACAGGCCAGGCTTAGCCCTTTATGGTCAGTTTCACTGTCAACAAGAAAGAAAGGCTAAAAATTGGTGACTGCCATTAACTGGGAGCTTTTCAGATCAAAAAGTCAGAGAAAGCACATTCATTGACCTTTATTATTAATACCTTTTGAGTGGCTGTTTAAAATAGACTTCCCTGGTTGGATAAGGAGTCATGAAAAAAAATGGTCCCCCATTTAAAAAAAAATTATTGCAGTTTCTTTCAAAGGAATGACTTATCTTGACCAAGTGAGTGAACTTGAGTTGTATATAGTAGGCAAACGATATAGAAGGCCTTGGGCCACATGATGTGGCATGTATGTCACAGAGCTCCTGAAATTAGGATTTATTTTCTTGAAATCTGGACCAGGTTGGCTCAGTATACAACACAGAGTGGTACACACTGTGAAGCACAATAGTGTGTCTGGGACACTCTTGTAAAGGTTGCATTGCCCGGGGACAGTCCTGGGAATCTATGTTTTTGTGAGAGATGTACCTAAAATGTTCATTGTTGATTGTGAGTATTCCACATGAACTCAATACTGGGCATTGTCTCTTCATAACTATTTTTCCTGGGAGAGAGATGTAGGGGTCGAAAGTTGGCAAGAGGAAAACGTGTAGTTGTCTCTGAGGAAAAATAACCTCTGGTGCTTGAACACTCTGGTGCTGTGTCATACAAACCCATACGAAGCTGGGTTAGATGAGGTGACAATGAATCAACTCTAGAGGCAGGTCAACCTCTAGATTTTATTTCCCGGCTCTGCCGTATATGAACCAGCCACGTGGCGTTGGGTAACGTACTTCATCTCTCAAAAGCTCAGTTTCCTTGTTTCTAAAATGGGGAGGAAATTCCTGCCTCATAAGTATGTTTTGAAGAGATGATTTGATTTGCACAAACACCTGTTAGCTTTTCCTCCCCCGTATTTCTGGAGAAGAAGTGTAGTCATCAGGCAGCATCTGGCTCTATAGACTCAGAAATCTTTTAGCATTCATGAAAAGCAGCGTGATGTCATGGGTTAAGACAGACCCTGGACTCTGTACCAAGAAAGTGTGCTGAGCAGTTTAATTAGGATTATGGTTGACAAGGCCATCTCTTAAACATCAACCTGTAATAAATCATGTGTGCCTGTGAGTGAAAATAAAATAAGTTCTACAGGTATACATCTTGCTTTCAGGTCAGAGGTTTTTTTGGTATTGATATATAAATTAAGTCAAGGAAGCCTACTTAAGCTAATAGTACCTGTTTTTAGCAATAAAAATGGGCTGTAATGAATTTATTTCAGGATATCAGTCAATGTGTGTATGAATATAAACACACACACACACACACACACACACTCTTTCTCTATATCATGAGGGCTTATTAAAAAATTGCTGAGCACTGGCTGGGTAGTTCAGTTGGATGGAGTGTTGTCTTGTATGCCAAAGGGTTACAGGTTCAATCCTTGGTTGAGATGTGTACAGGGGGCAAGCAATTCATGTCTCTCTCTCTCTCTCTCTCTCTCTCTCAAAATCAATGAAAACATATTCTCAGATGAAGATTGGAAAAAAAAAAGAATTGCTGAGTCCCTTCTTATGGGGCCATATGGTTTGATCACGATTGTGAACAAGTTAACGTGTAGATGGTTTTTTATTTTACCCATGTCTCAGAGAAGAACAGGACAACAGACAGGTAGAAATAAGGGTCAAAACGTGGTCTTTAAATACTAGTTTCTCACAATGTAGAGGGTCTCATGTTCATTAACACAGGGGCTCCCACAACCTGGGTTTGTAGCGTCATTTGTCTCTCAGGTCAAACCTGAAGAATGGAGGTTAGTCTTTCAGCAACAAATACCCATCTCTTTATTGAAATTGAAGAGGGCTGTTAAGAAGAGGTCTGCATAGCACAACTTGGGATATATGAAGTACTTATACTGATATTCCTAAAACAAATATATGGTGAGCTGGGGTTCCAGAGAGCTCTGCTGGATTTCATGAGCACCAATGAAAAGAGTTGGGATCTCTGCTAACAAATCTCTTTCCAAAGAAAGGTAAATAAATGAAGCCATCAGGACAAAAGCCATTATGGGCACTAATAAAGAGTCAAGAGAAGAGAAAAATCAATCCCCTGTGTGTGTCTCTGAATACCATTCTCTGTGGTCAGGAATCAGGTGGTACATGTGTGAATCCACACATTAATGATGCAGGAGAGGGTTTGAATAGAGCAGAGACAGTGGCAGAGAGATTGATGAAGTTCTTACCAAACTGTGTGTGTCTCTGAAAGAGTTCCATTAAGGAGATGTGTCCTTGGAGTGGGAGGTGGTGGTTTTGCTTTGAAGGGTGAAGAGGCTGAAGCTGAGAAGGAATAGCAGTCCTGAAACCTTGAGGTGACTGTAGAACTTTAATGGACCAATGGCAAGTGTTGTGGGTTAAATGGTGTCTCCTCACAAGATATGTTCAAATCCTAACCCTTGGTACCTGTGAAGGTGACCTTATTTGGAAATGGGGTCTTTGCAGATACCATCAGGTTAAGGATTATATTGGATCAATGTGGTTTCTAATGTAGTGACTGGTGTCCCTATGAAAAGAGGGAAGAGGACCCTGTGACAACAGAGGTAGAGATTGGAGAGATACAGCTGCAAGCCCAAAAAGTCAAGGATTTCCAGCCACCACTATACGCTAGGAAGAAACATGGATGGATTCTTTTCTGGAAGCTTCAAGGGAGTGTGGCCCTGTCTCCACCTTGGTTTCAGACTTACGGCCTCCAGACTGAGAGGATACATTTATATTGCTTAAGCCACTCAGTTTGTGGTGTTTGTATGGCAGTCCTCACCATTACTGAAGCTCAAACCCTGCCCCCAAACTCCCAGGTTAGTTCACTACTGGACAGAGAAAAGGCTTTCCATGAATGGCTGGCTGGCTGGCTGGCTGGCTGGCTGGATGGATGGATGGATGACTAGATGACTGGAGAGAACCTTTGGGAAATATGAAGTGGAATATGTAAAATTAAAGTATATGGGCTGCCATTTCCCAATTCTATGCTGATAGAAGGCATGGCTAATGGATTTTAGCATTCTTTCTGAGTATTGCAGAGGATGCCTCATATGGTTTTTGAACTAATAGAAGCTGGCAATCATATTTTGTATTTGAGAAAAATAAAAGCATAAAGACTCTTTTTTGAAACTTCAAGTTATTAAAAATATTGTTAAATAGAAGTCACAATTCTGTATACAACTACTTCATGAATTTCTTTCAAGGTTTAAGTAAAATTAATTAAATCCATATATATGTTTTTGTGCTTCCCATGTGCATAGATTTTACATTAAGAAAAAATATCTCAATGCTTTATGGTCTTTGCAGTTGACTGGAGTGTGGTGAAGCCTTTAAGTAAAGAGTCCATCTCAAAAGGGGAGCAAATAATAAAGCAAAGTGTGGGATTCTGGAAGTTGAAGTGGTCAATAATAATGGCATTGTTTACAACCAATCACTTACCAGGATGACAGGACCAATGGAGAAAGGAAATTACCTACCCACCCACATAATTGTACCAATTGCTAGAATCGGTTAATAGGCCATAAAAAAATCAATCCAAGAGAAGCATAAGGAGATATGCATGAGAGTTGATCTTTGTTATTATTGGTCTTCATTTGCAGCCACAGTTGAGAACATACTCAATGACAGTGGGATGTCATTTCTGATAAGGTATCCTCTTGGTCTCTGCTTTCATGGTCTCCTTTTGTTGGGAATGAATTTTTTATTTTCTCTACTTTTTGTGTTTTGATTTTCATAGTACGGTGCCTGGCTTCAATGGAGAGGGAGAGAAAGAAAAGGACCCTTAATTGTGCAAGGAGCAGTACTAGGGAAGGTATCAAATTCCTTATGTGACTTGTCTCATTTGATCCCATTAGGTATTGACGATGGTTACCTCTACTCTACAGAGGCGGAAACTGATGTTCAGAGTTGTTAAGCCATTGGCTACGGTACTAAAGAGGGGATTCAAATTCAGGTCTGTTTGTCTGAACTGAAAGTCTTTTTTTTTCTTTTTGTTATTGAACAAGTCCCTGATTCCATATCTAAAGGTTTAGAGCCAGATGTATTATGAAATTCAGTAGGGACGCATATCCCACATATTACTTAATATGCCCAGTGGGATCTGGGGCAGCACCAAGTAATCAAACCCATTAATATTTTAGCAGTTAAACATCAACATTGAAAGTAAATAGGATAAATAAAAAATACAAATAGCCTCATTTTTTTGTTTGCCAAATGGTTTTGTACCTATTTTATGAAATTTTTGATTTCCAGAGCTTTTGGCTTTCATAATTTTGGATGAGAAATTGTGGACCCGTATTATACTGGCTCCCAGGAGAGAGTGCGTACATTTACCCTCTTCCTCAGGGAACTCCTAAATGGAGAAAGCTAGAGTTAAAAAAACAAAAACAATTCCTGATGCTGTTGCTCATTGGCCAAATTGACATACATTTGGTGTTTTAAAAATGAAAGTGGTTTTAAGAACAAATTGGTAGTAGAAGCCTAATAGTCCTTCACAGGCCTCCTGAATACAGAGAATTGGGAAGACCAGGCATCTCCCATAGTCTTCTTGAACTAATCCCATCCTGGGCTCATTGAACTGTAATTCTAAGCTGCAAGACACGTGAAACAGTCATTTGGATCTCACATGAAACCGATACTCTGTTTCTCTTTTCTCATCCCCCCTCACCCCCCTTTTCAGATATATCTGCTGAGGACTGATGGGCATACCAGAGAGCCACTGATATTTGTTCTAAATAATTGGGTTGACCCTTTGAAGATAAGGTTAGGTCAGATAAAATGGAATTTTCAAGTGACGGGCCAGATTCTCATCCTAGAATATCTGTAGTTTACTTGGAGGATGGGTTTTTAGCCTTGTTCTATCATTTCATGATTCTCTATTTACTAGATGCACTTACCCACACTTCCTCCCTTCTGCCAAACCTCTCCCACTCCATCTCTCTTGTTGGTGTCATTTGACCACCTTCCTCCCACTCTGTAGCCAGACCCAATAAGACTGAGCTGGGCCAATCTCATTTTTATCTCTTGATTTTAATTATATGACACAGCAACTGAGTAAATCAGGTTAAGGACTCTGGTTTGTAAGGTCATGTCCTTGCATGCCCTTCACCCTGGCATGTTGTAAAGGAACAGAAAGCAAGAAACTCATTTACATAAAAGAGATTTTAATATAGCAAATTCCAGAAACATGGAGAGAGAGAGAGAAAGAGGGTATGGAAAGATATATATTAAAGATTTGGTTCATGTGATTGTGGAGACTGAGAATTCCAAGCTCTGCAGTTAGTAAGCTGGAGACTCACAGGGCTGATGGTGGAGTTTTAGTCTGAATCTTCAGGCTCGAGAACCAGGAAAGCCAATGGCATAAGTTGCAGATGGTGTTTGAGTCCAAAGGCAAAAGAAGACAGACGTCTCAGCTCAAAGACAGAGTCAGACAGTGAGAAAGAATTCTTTCTTTCTTTCTTTCTTTCTTTCTTTCTTTCTTTCTTTCTTTCTTTCTTTCTTTCTTTCTTTCTTTCTTTCTTTCTCTCTCTCTATATTTTTATTTTTTTAAAATATATTTTATTGATTTTTTTACAGAGAGGAAGGGAGAGGGATAGAGAGTTAGAAACATCGATGAGAGAGAAACATCAATCAGCTGCCTCCTGCACACCCCCCATTGGGGATGTTGCCCGCAACCAAGGTACATGCCCTTGACCGGAGTCGAACCTGGGACCTTTCAGTCTGCAGGCTGACGCTCCATCCACTGAGCCAAACCGGTCAGGGAGAAAGAATTCTTTCTTACTTAGCCTTTTATTCTATTCAGGTCTTCAACAGATTGGGCCACACTCCACATTGGGGAGGGCAACCTGGTTTACACATTTATTCAAATGTTAATCTCACCCAGAAACACCTACCCAGACATATCTGGAAGTGATTTTTGACCAAATATCTGGGCTCTTTGTCAAGTTGATGCATAAAATTAACCATCACAACCCTTGTAATAAATCTTCCTTAGGGCAGCGTTTACAAAATTTATCTAAATGATTTAGAGACCATGGATTGGTGGAAGCCAAGATTGCAAGCTCTTGGGAATGTCTTGTCATAGTCCGTGTACATCCTGCCTACAGAAGCTGCTGAACTTACCTATGCAGTTGTTGCTTCAGACCCCATTCCCTTCAACAATGCATCTTTCTAAGGCAATGGAGAAAGCTCAGCAATGGAGTGGGGCTCATTACCTTTCACAGATTTTAAAATAAGTGGTTGGAGTAGATTAATGTTTCCTAAAACCTGGAATGTATACCAGATACTTTTAGGAAGTACATAAATATACATTTCTTTAATCATTTGGGTATTTTTATGTGGAATAGACAAATCTATAATTTACACATTATATTAGGGTAGGTAAGACATGCTGTGTAAAAAATAGGTTACTATACAGTAAAGAATTAACTCAGCAGGTCTGGGTGGTCCAAACCCTAACCATTACCATTCCACAGAAAGGTTTGTCCCTTGTCCTGCTCCTGGAAGATAACCTCTAAACCAGTGGTTCTCAACCTGTGGGTCGCGACCCCTTTGGGGGTCGAATGACCCTTTCACAGGGGTCGCCTAAGACCATCGGAAAACACATATATAATTACATATTGTTTTTGTGATTCATCACTATGCTTTAATTATGTTTAATTTGTAAACAATGAAATTGGGGGTCACCACAAAATGAGGAACTGTATTAAAGGGTCGCAGCATTAGGAAGGTTGAGAACCACTGCTCTAAACCCTTGGAACATCTGCTGTTAAGAATGGCTTTGCTTACTTGAGGTCTTGGGCTGTGCCAGATACTTTACGTTAATATGGTTAGGGTCTTGGTCCAAACAGTATTAGCTTGACCTCTGGAGGGAATGGAGCTAAGTTCAGCAATATGGGCGATCAGCCATGCCTGTGTGATTGACCCCAGTAAAAAACTCGGATACCAAGCCTTGGGTGAATTTCCCTGGTTGGAATTACTTCATCCATGATGTTACAAATCATTGCTAGGAGAATTAAGCACTGTCCATGGGACTCAACTGGGAGAGGACAAATGGAGGCTTGTGCCTGGCTTCTCCTGGACCCTGTCCGGTGTGCCTTCAGTGTGGCTAATTTAATCTGTTCACTGTAATAAACTATAATTGTGAGTAGCATATAGCTGTCTAAGTTCTGTGAGGCCTTCAGTTGAATCACTGAATCTGAGGGTGATCTTGGGGACCCACAAACATAGCCACAAAATCCCCACAGCCTAGCATAATTATCTTTTGCTGTTCAGGTAAAGTTTAATCAGAGCTGGACACTCTTTGGGCCAACACTCCTCTGAACAGCTGGGGAATTGAGTGTTGCCATTTCGGAGTCCATGGTTTCTAGTCACACAGTTGACAGACTGGCAACTGACATTCACATAGATGTCAGAATGAGAACAAGGGAAAACATGCAGGATGTTTGAGGGATGCGTCTTGTAAGTGTATCATTTTTGCCCAGGTTGCATTGGCCAGAATCCAGTCACATGGGGCCAACCTAATGCAGGGAGGTTGAGAAGGGTAGCTTCCTGTGTCACCAAGAAGAGGAAATTAAAAGAAAAAGGAATAAGAAATTAAATTGGTGAGTCTTCATGATCTCACTCATTCATGGACAATAGAGACCATTATAAACTTTTGAACAATAATAGAAACAGAGGCAGAGCTGCCTCAAACAGATTGTCAAACTGCAGCGGGAAGGCCGGGGAGGGTTGGGGGGCAGGAGGTAGGGGGGTAAGAGATCAACCAAAGGACTTGTATGCATGCATATAAGCATAACCAATGGACATAAGACACTGGGGGATAGGGGAGGCTAGGGGACTGTCTAGGGCGGGGGGATAAAATGGATACATATGTAATACCCTTTGTAATACTTTAAGCAATAAAAAAAAAGAAAAAAAAAGAAAAAAAATAAATTGGTGAGTCTAATTAGTCTTTATCAAATCCTTGACTTCATGGATATCAATGGTAAGGCAAAGTCAAGTTTATATAAGTATAAAAAATGTGTTGCATAAAGAAAGGTATTATAAAAAAAAGTAATTATGACAAAAATTCTGAAGTGGTAGATGAATAACTGAAGTCTGGATAACCTTGGACCAGATAATGGCCATGGGGACATTTTGGCTACAACATGCTTCTGTGAGGATTCCGACTGATTGTCACCACAGTCTTCTTCAAGATCCTGGGACTGTTAGCTTACAGTTTTAAGAGTTTAGAATTTTATGTCAATCTGTCTCTAAATCTAGATTAGGAAAAAATAATGGCTAGAAAACTTTATTTTTTTTAACATTTTGCTACCTCAAAACTGAATGAACATTTAATTTTCATTCAACATTTTCTTCTTAGGAGCAACTATAAGAACAATTCTTTTCCAGCCTATGTACTAGTATATTATTTTTCTCTTTTGAAATAAAGTTCCATCCTGGCCAGGTATAGCATATTCCCTTTAAAACTTCTGGCTTATTCCTACCATATGATTTACATGGCTTAGTGAACATTTTCTTGTCAAAAATATAGCAGGAAGTTTGAAAGCTCAGGGAAAACTTTTGACAGCTGACAAATCTTTTGAATACAGTGAACTTCTCAAAAGCATTTTTTCTAGGTAAACTTTCATTCACCTTGTGAAGCTAAAAGAGAAAAAAGGACAAACATATAACAAACAAAACCATGTTGGCAGAAAAGCTGTATTAGAAAATTAGTATTCTACACAGCCAACAGTTACACTGCCTGACAATAACTTTAGTAAGATAGTAAAATAATTTTAAAACATCCAAGCTTCTAGAGATCCCATAAGAGTCTCTTATCTTATAGAATTTGAGAATTTTGGAATCTGTGGAATTCAAGGGCCACCTCACCTCATTCATCCCTCAGCCTTTGCCAGGGCTGCCTGAAAAGCACCCAAGAGTTTTAGGAGTTGATTGACCATCTCTGAGCTCTTTTTCTCAGCAGAACCTCTCATCAGTTGATGTTTAGGACTATGTCACAACTTTGGAAAAGGATGAGTAATTTTTACCCAATGCCATAAATCCTTACACTCGGTCTGCAGTTTACTCTGCTATTTTGAGACAAAATGGCAACCTTTAAAGTGTTCCAATAGAAAAATTTCCTACAATATTAAACAGTTTGTAGTAAAATTTGGTATAGAATGAGAATAGGGAAACTTGATTGTTTTGAGTGGGGTCCTTAGTTCAGATGGCTATGATTCCATCTTCTTTTTTTTTTTGTTTGTTTGTTTTTTTTTTATTGCTTAAAGTATTACAAAGGGTATTACATATGTATCCATTTTATCCCCCCGCCCTAGACAGTCCCCTAGCCTCCCCTATCACCCAGTGTCTTATGTCCATTGGTTATGCTTATATGCATGCATACAAGTCCTTTGGTTGATCTCTTACCCCCCTACCTCCTGCCCCCCAACCCTCCCCGGCCTTCCCGCTGCAGTTTGACAATCTGTTTGAGGCAGCTCTGCCTCTGTATCTATTATTGTTCAAAAGTTTATAATGGTCTCTATTGTCCATGAATGAGTGAGATCATGTGGTATTTTTCCTTTATTGACTGGCTTATTTCACTTAGCATAATGCTCTCCAGTTCCATCCATGACGTTGCAAATGGTAAGAGTTCCATCTTCTTATTAGAAATATTTTTTTAAAAAGACTGCAAAAACTTATGCCAACTGTAGGTGATATATGTGAGATGTCTATCAATAACCTAGAAATAAGGTGGATTAATTAAATAGAACTAAATTAGACTAATTAGATAAAATTAAATGGCATGTGTTGGCTCCTGGGAGTCTAGAAATGAGATTGTTGAATTGAGTAGAAATAAATTAGACTACTTAAATAAAATTAAGTAGAAGCTGTCAGTCCATAGGAACAGCTCTTTGACTTGTAATTTAACCAGTGATATTAATCTATACTAATAAAAGAGAAAAATGGTAATTGGCATACGACAATACCCTTTTCATTGGCTAATCAGGGCTATATGCAAATTAACTGCCAACTAAGATTGGCAGTTAACTGCCAACAAGATGGCGGTTAATTTGCATATGTAGGCACAATGCAGGGAGGCGAAAGGGAAAGCAGGAAGAAGCCCCCTGCCACTGACAGTGATTGGCAACCCAGGGGGGAGCTAAGAGCTGGAGGGCAGGGGCCGCCTTTGTCCTGCCTCCCAGCCATGATCGGAGAATCAGGTGCCTTTTCCGCCCTGGCCAGTGATAGCAGGAAGTAGGGGTGGAGCCAGCGATGGGAGCTGGGCACAGTCGAAGCTGGCAGTCCCAGGGGCTAGGGGTCCCTTGCCTGGGCCTAAAGCGAAGCCCACGATCGCGGGGCTGCTGCATCTGTGGGTCCCCGCTGCCCGGGCCGGACGCCTAGGCCAGAGGCATCCTGCAGGGGCAGGGGTAGAGCCCGCGCGATTGCGGCGCCCCCTGCTGCCACTGCAGGTCCCCGCTGCCCGGGGCCGGACGCCTAGGCCAGAGGTGTCAGGCCTGGGCAAGGGGCCGATCCTGCGATTGGAGGGTGATGGGGGTCAACGCCTGAGGGCTTCCCAGTATGTGAGAGGGGGCAGGCTGGGCTGAGGGACACTCCCCCCCGCGCCCCCCCCCCCCCACACCCAGTGCACGAATTTCGTGCGCCGGGCCCCTAGTATAGTATAAGAAAGAAGATTTATTTATTACAGCATAAAAAGTGGATTCAAGAGAAGCAAACTCTGCCAATATCCCTTAGTACTACCTACCTATTTTCTATGCTCTACATCCAAACTTCTAATTACTCAGCTTCCTGGGATACTGGAAATAACAAACCCATTCCAGTTAAATTAAGCAGAAATGAAATGTATCATATGATCTTGGATAACTCCACAAGTGTCTGGGGCTGGGGGTCAGTGCTCTGCAGCCTAAAGCAGAACTCATGGTGGATGGCTTCAGGGATGATCCCACTCTATCAAGCTGTGATAGAGCGCACTATTGGTGTTGGAAAGAAGAACCCAACCATTGGTCACTGCTGCCTTAAAAGCACCTTCAATGCCCGCCCCAAACAAATTCGATTCTGCACAACTCTATGTTAAAATCTCATGAGGGTGTGTTTGATTGGAAAAGTCTTGGTCACATCGCTTCACCTTAGCTTCAAGGGAGTCTGGGAAAGCAGACTCTCTGATGCTACCTTGGCAGATGCCGCTCATGAAGGACAAAGTCCCCAAATATGGAAAGCATGCAAAGGTCTGGCACAAGGGAGGAGCCAGATGAGAGAATCAGCACTCCGGTCATGGGAATGCCAAATTGCCCATTGTAATGAAGATACCATTCTGTATTATTCATTGGTTTTGACCTGGGAGCATCTGACTTCCTTTGGGTGTAGTGGAAAAGGCAGTTTCTAGACCTTCCAGGCTGTGGAACAAACTTGAGCCATAATAAACTCATCAAGCATGCCGAGGGAGGCCCTCTGCTGCCAGCCAACCAGCCAGCTTTCCCCTGGCAACATCCTTTGTTTTAAATCTCAACAGAAATGTCTTAGATTACATTTAAATCAATCCTCAACCAAGTGGCCGAACATAAAAAATAGGATGACAGGAATTGCTTTATTACCAGGTACTGTTTTGATTAATGTGAATTTCTACTTTAAATGTGCTCAGGTTGGGAGTTGGGAACCATGTCAGCTGGACTGACAGGTGAGTGAGGGGCCCAGGTGCAGGGGTGTGGGTGAGAATGGTCTGTTCCAGGTGTAGTCAATGTCCATAAAGAATTTAAAAACAATAAAACCAACTAAAAGTTGATGCACTCTATATTATCACCATGGGTCGGCAATTCTAAACCATGTCAGTGATAAATTACTCCAATCCAAAAAAAAAACTTTTTTATTGGCTATATTCTAAATGATTATTAAAATTATGTTTGACGTTTACTAAAACACATGCATCTTAAATTAGCATAGTTTTATTTCTTATTCTTTAATAATGACTGCATTCCACACGGCAGTTAATTTGGAGAACTCGTTACATACTGGACTCGGAGGTCTGTGGACTCAGCCACATGTTTGTTTTGAGAGTAAATGTGTAAAGAATGATCTGGAATTGTTTGAGCTCACTTTGGGCACAGCATGTGTCTCCCACCCTCATGATACTGTCGGTTCTGTGGTTAAATAGCAGATGTGAAATACACAATGATAGCCTACTTAATATGAAGACGAAGATGCAGAATCTGAGTTTTTAAAATTCCATCACCCTCTGTGACCACCTGGAGATTTTGTGCTTAAAATTGAAAACAGGAACTTCAAAATGTAATATTTTTGTTTGATAACTGCAAATATTACTTCATAAAGGAAATATTCTACTAAATTTTGAATAACATCCTTAAAATAGAAATTTCTTCTAAACATTTTAATCACTTCACAACTAAAGAACAAATGCATCAAAAATAGTGGCTATTGTTCATACCACATGAGTATAAGTGAAAATAATTTTATCCTGTGGAGAAGGGTGAATTGAAAAATTATCTGCTCCAAGTGTCAAAGTCCTAGGTTCTCTGTGAGGGATGTCTCAAGATCCCTGAGGATTTGGAGTAATAATGTTGATGGTTAATCCTCATCTCATCGTGGCCAAGTGAGTAAGGTGCATTCCACATTGGCCCTGTGGCAGTCTTTCCAGCACTATTGCAAATATTATGCCTAAGAGAAACAAACAACAAAAAGTACAAAGAACAACAACAAATCATAAGTTTTATATTAAGACAAAGAACTACATGCAAAATTAATAATAGTGATAATAACAAAATATTGGGTGGAAGACTTTTCATTTGGATCCTGGTCTCTTACCATCACCTCTAGGTTCCCACTTCCAGGAACAGTCCCCTTTTGGGGGTGCCAGTTAGGTGCTGTATCACACACGGCAATCCTGTGAGGTCAATCCTGGGGTCATCCAATTAGCAGATGAAGGAACTGGGAGGGGGGAGATTAAGCAATTTGTCTGAAGGCTCAGTAAAAGGAGCTGGGAGTGAAACCTGTCTTTCTGGCTTCAAAGCCAGGTTTTTTCCACTCTCTACCTCTGAAGAGCAGAAACTCATCATCTCAAATTGTCCAGGGTTTTCTGAAGTCTTAGTCTTGTGACCATCATTCTTTCCCTCCATGCCTTGGTGCTGCTCAGAACTGAAGGCAGTTTTGAGCAGTGGTCACAGGGCATGGTTAAGCTGACCAATGACTGGGGACCATCCGAGCTCCTTTCCTCCTCCAGGCCCTGTGCAAGAGGCCTTCTCCGCATCCCATCTCTGATCTTCACCAACCAGCTTCATAGAGGAGGGAACCCAGGCTCAAGGAGAAGCATCGCCTTTGTTTCTGAAGGCGAGCAGGCCCTCCTAACTGCCGCATTTCACACATGTTCCAGCTCATCTTGCCACGTGCTTCTGGTCCTAATCTTTGATGGAAACTTTTAGATTTTCTTTGTTTTTAGCTTCCAGGTTTGGGGCTTTCCTGTTATTGCTTCAAGGACCAGGCAGTGGTCACATTCTCTCTTGCTGAGCCCTGAGAGCTTGCAGGATCAAACTCCAGGCATGACTGGAAGGGAAGGGGAAGGCAGGAGGTGGGAGTGTAGGGAAGGTGGGAATGCTGCTGGGTCTCCCTTCTCCCTCCTTCTTTCCCAGTCTGAGGTAAGCATGGGACTTCTGTCGGCTGCCATTCAAATAATTTATTTTTGTCCTATTCCCATTATTTCATCATTTCATTTTTTAGATAGGCAAGAAGTTCATTTGTTTTAAATATCAAAAGGCATACAAGGTACCCTTGTCTCACTCCCACCCCCACACCCAGTTGCCCTGCATCTCATCCCAAGGGAAACCACTGTTACAGTTACTCGTCTGCACTTCCAGAGTGGTTACATGGGTATCCATGGAAACACAAGCAAGAACTCCACAATATTTATGCCCAGAAAACGGTAGTGTTCCATACTGAATTCTCACTTAATGAGGTTTTCCATGGGGGATGGGAGCGAGGGGAGATGAGGAATATCTGACAGCTATCCAAGGAATTTGCACAATTGCTCAGTGAACTTATAGAGTGGTGAGCCTGAGGAATGTCCGCTGGTTCAGACTAGTAAGTATGTGCTGGACTTCTTTCTGATTTCTTTATTTTTCCCCTCTATCTCTTTAGGCAAATGCTCTACATGTTTGCCACTATCTTGATCTGCCCAGCATTGTTGATCTCGATCTTTGTTGCCGACACACAGACTCTCACTGAGCAATTCCCCAAATTTGGTCTCACGGCACCATACGCCTTATGCCAAGCAGACACGGGTCTCTGCCGCAGACTGTCTCCCATCAAAGCATGCGGATCCGCTCCTGTCAGCTTCAGTGAGAGATCCAAAGGCAAGTTTGCCTCTTGGAATGAATCTGCCGATCAAACGTAATTGTGCTTGGGTAAATACTCCGTGAATAATCAAACTATTTCTGCTTCACGACTCCTGGGAATGCAAACCTCAGTGATGCCAGTTCAGAGAGGCCCCTCGAACTGCTCTTGTCAAAACACCATGTGGGGGTTCTCCTGCCAGCCAGCATTACCCGGCACTGCCAATCCCTACTCGATATTTCAGTAAACATGTTGAATGGAAATCAACTGGTTAGTTTGTGGAGTTAAATGAGTCTAGGAACACAATCAGTGAAGCAACATGAGGAAGGGGCGCAAGCTTTCTCCTCATTCCTGTCAACAGGCTGGTCCCACCTGGTCCGAAGGTGCCAGTCACCTGAGTCTGGGTGGCATCCGAAAGAAATCTGCTCCTCCATCCAGCCATTAAAAAGTACTATGACAATAATCCCAACAAATTCCTCAGAGATCACTTCTTCATGGTGGTTCTTTTCTTTTCCTCCTATGGCAAGGGCCCTGAAGGCACCGTAGCCTTCCAGGCATGTAAACATTCTTGTGGTTTAAAGTGCCACGTGGGTGCCTGGGTCTCCCCTTTTTCCACGGTTGTGTTATTCTGAGAAGTCACTTGATGTCGTGTGCTCCATAGGAAGCGTCTCCTCACGTGGGCCTTTGTACGTGGTGTCACTGGGAAGCGACGGCTGGATTAGTAGCACAGTTGGTGATGTGGTAAGACAAACGGCTCACCTCTAGCATTTCCTCTGCATCCACCTTTGGAGAGACTGAGGTGGGCCACCCAGGGGTTACTGTCATGGCTGCAGGGACAGTGGATGGTTACAGGCTGCACAATTTGGACAGAGAGAGGCAGAGCCCATGGAGGGAAACGGATTCTCTCCTGGGTAAAGGCAGATGGTAACCATCAGCTTCACCTTGGACTCTGTGTCCCTGTGCATGTGAGAGCTCTCAGGTTCCAAGGCCTCCTTCCCTGTTCGGTGGTGCCCAGAGGAAAGGGAAACAGCGCCTTTCTGGTGAGGCCAGGCTGTAGGTCTGGGTGGAGAAGGGGGAAGGTATGTCTTCTTTCTCTGAGAAGCGAACCTCATTTTCTAAACTCCCAGGGATTTCTTCAGTTCTTTGATTTCTTCCCTCTGTTTCCTGCATTGCAGTCTGAGGGGCCCAGGAGAGCGGAGGGCTGTTGGTTCAGAACCCTACCTTTGGGAGGTGAGCAAATTACTTTTCTTCTGAGACCATCCATGTTCCAGTCCTCTTCCCACTTCTTGGAATTCTTACCACCATCACCGCCTCTCCTGTCCCTCCCCGTAGGTTCTGGTGTGTGTCCTCAGGAAATGCAGGGCCTCCCTTCCTACTAGTTAAGGTGCAATGGGACCAGTCCTGTTACATCGCTGCTCCTCCCTTCTGTCTATGCCTTAGTTGTTGTGACTTCCATCACTCCCCCTGCCCCAGGGGGTTCAGACACTTGAATCCATGCCCTGTGGAGGCCCTGATGGTAGATGCCCCCTTGCTGATTTTGAATATCCATTTCAGTCTCTGGCTTCTCTTCTGGGGCTGCTGCAAGACCCCGAGTTCCTGCAGAGGGACTTTCCCATGGCAAAGCCCCCCTGATTTTCCTGGTTTAAAATGTAGAGAGCCATCCTCAGTGATTTCAGCGCTTTATTGTGTTTTTATCATGAGGCTGGAAGGGCACGGAGCCAGACAAACAGGCTCCCCCCTCCCACCACCTTACTGGGAGTAGACTTTGGGAAGTTTCAGGTTTTGGGGCTCTGGCCTGTACAATGGAAGAATGGCACCCACTTCTTGGGCTCCTGGTGGAACAGTAAATGAAATGATGTTCATACGCCACCTGACCGGCAATCATGTCAGCTTCTTTTTCCTTCCCTTTCTGTTAACCCAATCCTGCCCCTGTGGTTAGCCCATTTCCATCTGCCTTTCCGACAGCCAGGACTTCACACCTGGCTTCGAGTCCACCGTTCTCTATCTTTAGCATGCCCAGCTGTTTTCCCTGATAGCTGTGAGCCGCGCTTCCTACACAATTTGTACAAGGTGCAACCCGAGTGAGCGCTAGGAATTAGCACATACATTAAAAGTCTCCTGTAAGCATTTTGCTGAACACAGTGATGCAGAGCCCGTTGTTTCCAGGCAGATGTTGGTTGCTCTTAGGCAACATGAAGGGAGGCTGGGCTTGTGAAGACAAGCAGAGGCACACCTACTGGCAAGCACCAGAGGTTACTTATCTGAACTGGGCAGGGCATTCACCTTCCCTTGTGGCTTTAGGAAAAGGAGGAGATAGAAGGCCAAAGGAATTGCAGGCCGTGTTTCCAGCCATGGTTTAGGAGGCCAGGGTGGGGTTCATGGATCTGATCACCTTCCTGTCGTCTCTGTCCACCCTGCCCTTTGATTCTGAGCTTTACAGCCTCTACTTGGAGGAATAGGTGCTGGAGACTGACATATGGACACTTGGGCAAAACCAGGTCTTTAGGCAGAGTGTAAAGCATGCATTCTCAGTGGGTGTGATACCACCCCTAATGGTGTGACAATTGATTCTTAGGAAACAAAGAATCCTCTATTTATTTATAAAGCACAGATATGCATACAATACATAAATTGATACACAGTACATCTGTGAGAATTAAATTTCATGAGGGGTATTTAGGAGAAAATGTCTCAAAAGTTTCCTCAAAGGGGTATGATTTTTAAAAATGCTTGAAAAACACTGGTCTAAGGCAGTGATTCTCAACTTTGATTGCACACTCCAATTTTTGGAGCAGCTTTAAAAATCTTGATGCCTGGGCTGCACTTTGGACCTGTCAAATCAGAATCTTTGGGACACATTTTGGTAAAATGCCCCACATGATTCCAAGGTGCAGCCAAGTTTGACAACTCTTTGCTCCGGAACCCTGGTACTCAAAGTGTGTTCCATGGAGAGCAGCTTCAGTGTTGCCTGGGGACTTGTTAGAAATGCAGATTCTCAGACCTCCAGATGATTCTTGTATTTATTAAAGCTTGAGAAGCACTTGGGTAATATTTGTCACTAACAAAACCTCAGAGCAGTGGTTCTCAACCTTCCTAATGCCGCGACCCTTTAATACAGTTCCTCATGTTGTGGTGACCCCCAATTTCATTGTTACAAATTGAACATAATTAAAGCATAGTGATTAATCACAAAACAATATGTAATTATATATGTGTTTTCTGAAGGTCTTAGGTGACCCCTGTGAAAGGGTCATTCGACCCCCAAAGGGGTTGCGACCCACAAGTTGAGAACCGCTACCTCAGAGCATTTTGATGCTTCTGCATTAGTCAAATGTCACCATGTTTCTGTCTCTCTGTTTCACCACCTCATTGTTGGGCTTTGGAATGAGTGGCTGGTGTACTGGGGGTGGCCCAAACTGAATTTGTGTTCTGACATGTTGGGACGCCCCAGGATCTCTCAGAAACTTAGCAGACAGCTTGTTCCCAGGAAGGGGACCAATGTGAGCAAAGGGGCCAAGTCAAGCCAACTGGGACTGAGTGAAAATCTCATTGTTAAACCAATTACCTTAGAGCTGGTAGTTTTTGGGCAAGCGGCTGATGCATGGAAAGTGATGTTTGGGACAATATTAACTCAGCAAGTCTATAGGATAAACGTGACCAGAGAAAGACTGGGATGTTGGTGAATCCAGTGGATCTTGAGGTCTGCCATTTATTCATTTGTTCATTCAGGGATTCATCCACTCAGTGAATATTGATTGAATGGTCACTATTTGACCTGGAGAAGTTGTTTATGGAATAAAAGAAGATAAACATGATAGACCTTGAAGGGGGAGCTTTGGAAGTAATGATCTAAAGAAATTTATGCTAGGAACAAGGCAGTACTGATCAACTTAAAATACTGGCTTATTTATTGGAATTTCCAGATGCAAAATCTTTTTAAAATCTAGGGTTTACAGAATACTTTTATAAGTGGATGACTTAGAAAATAAGGGAAAAATTTAATGTCATCCATGTGATTAAGCAAGAGAAAAATCATTTCTGGAGTATCTTCACTTACTGTTTTAGATGGGCAGAAGTTTGGATTAGGATCTTGAAAAAAATTTTTGGCTCATTGCCGCAAGCTCTTCCTGATATTTTATGAAACGTTATTAGAGGGACATAAAACGGGTGAGTCCATCACTATTTGGAATGACTCTGCTGTAAGCTGATATATTACTGAGCCAAGCACTCTTCTTCTTTGGTTTCTGCATCTATTTGACAACTGCAGGGATAATTATTCTTAATTGTAGTTTCATAATTTAACCAATTTAAGGTTACCAGAATAAAACATTTGAAGCTATTATGTGGCTAATGGTTTAGACATTTTCCTATCTCTGCCTTTAGGGTGATAAATGGACAATGTGCTTAACTCTTCCACCAACATTAACTTCTCACATTTAAAATGTTGAATTAAACAATTTCGTGTCCTTGACAGTGTAATAGATTTTGTTTAGTAGGCAATGTTTAAACCTGGACCTAATTCACCTCATTATAGTTAATGTAATTTTTCCCACAGGAGGTGTTTGATGTGAAGCTATCAGACATGTATGGATCCATGTGACCTCATCACAACCCCTGTGGAAGGTATATAAGAACCACCCAGATCCCCATTTCTACTCTGATGATAAGAGTGACATGAAATGCTAAGAATGATGCAGAATGAAGCAAGGTCATTTTACTCAGTTGTTTCCTCAATCTTAGAAAGAAATGTATATCAACCCCTCCCCCCCAAAAAAACCCCCTAAAAAACAAACAAAAAGATAAATAACAACACACATGCACACAAAACAATGGGCCTTACAGACTGGTATTAGGAGTCATTTTTAGTTATTTTACAGTGCTAGATATATTTAGAAGATTTCATAAAATGTTTCTTAAATTTCCTTCTCAGCACATTATGAGATTGGTCAGGTGCCCCCTGCCCCACTCTTTTCAAGCCACACACAGAAAGTCACATTTTCTATTTGTAGTAAGTCACCATGAAGATGATAATGGAAATATTAAACCAATAAAATTTATACATCAATCATCTATAAAATATAAAAAATTGGTGAATTAAATCAGATTTTTTGGATACCAAAGTGAATTTATCCACTGTAAAATGAGGGCTCTATCTAGATGTTTAATAAGACAGAAAGAGGTAGACTAAAACATGCTTATTCCAGAAACCTTGGTTAGGGTTATTTTGATGAACAGCAAGGTGTTTGGTAGATAAGAATGAAGGTAAGTGTGAGGAAACAACAGTTCAGATAAAATGAAAGAATATAAAATCCACTAATTTTTAGAAACTTATAGTTGGTTATATAGCTGTTCTGGTTATTTATTGCTATGTAATAAAGCACCCCAAGCTTAATAGCTTAAATGGTGACTATTTTATCGCGTACTGCCTGGTGCTATGGGTCAGGAATTAAGGCAGGGTATGGCCGAGTGATTCTTTACTGCCATGTTCCAATCTAATGAGGTTGCCTGGTGGTATTCAGCTGATGACTGGCTGGTCTGGAGGTTCCAGGAAAGCTTCACTCACAGGTCAGTCACCCTAGCAGGTATGCCTAGAAAGCAGGGTTCATTGGTCTTTCCAGCAAGGCGGTTTCAGGATAATCAGCCATTTTTGCTTGGTGGCATAGGGCTCCTGAGAGTTTGTTCCAAGACATCTGGGTGGAGATTGCAAAACTTCTTATGACGTAGTCTCAGAGTTCTCAGAACATCACTTCCATCACCTCCTGTTTGTCAAACAAGTCAGGCCATGCTCTCACTGACAGCTTCAGCAGAGAATCCAGCCTTGCCTCTTCTAGCTGCTGGTGTTTGTCAGCAAGTCTGGACATTCTTTGGGTTGTACTTGTATTATTTCAGTTACATGGCCACCTACTTCCTATGTGCCATCATATGATCTTTTTACTGTGCATGTATATCTGTATCTAAATTTCCCCTTTTTATGAGGACACCGTCATATTGATTAGGTTTTACCATTTCAACTTGATTACCTCTGTAAAGACTCCATTTCCAAATATGGTCATATTCTAAGGTACTGGGAGTTGGGACTTCAACATTTCTTTTTTTTTTTTTAAATTTTTTTTATTGCTTAAAGTATTACAAAGGGTATTACATATGTGTCCAACATTTCTTTTTTTAAAAAATATATTTTTATTGATTTTTTTTTTTACAGAGAGGAAGGGAGAGGGATAGAGAGTTAGAAACATCAATGAGAGAGAAACATCGATCAGCTGCCTCCTGCACACCCCCTACTGGGGATGTGCCCACAACCATGGTACATGCCCTTGACCGGAATTGAACCTGGGACCCTTCAGTCTGCAGGCCGACGCTCTATCCACTGAGCCAAAGCGGTTAGGGCTCAACGTTTCTTTTTATGGGGACACAATTCAAACCATTACACCACGCAAGACTCACTATAGGCTTCTCTCCTTCAAAACTGTTAGATAAAGTTGTGTAGTTGTAAGCCCCAAAGCCTGTAATAATTTATTACAGCACCAATAGGAAACCAGTGCACTTATGTATTGTAGAATTCACCAGAAAAGTGATTTGGTTCGAGGCCTTACTTTGTTGGGAAGTTTCTGATTACTATTTTAATCTTATTTGTTATTGATCTGTTCAGTCTTTCTATTTCTTCTTGATCAGTCTTGGTAAGTTGTATGTTTCTAAGAATATATCCATTTCTTCTAAGTTGTTTAACTTATTTGTGTATAATTGTTCATAGTAGTCCCTGAGAATCATTTTTAGTTCTTTGGCATCAGTTATAAAGCCTCCTCTCTCCTTTTGAATTTTATTTGAGTCTTCACTCTTTTCTTTTTCTTAGTCTAGCTAAGAGTTTGTTGATTTTGTTTATGTTTTCAAAAAATTAACTCAGTCTTATCAAATTTTTCTATTGTTTTTCTAATTCATACTTTATTTATTATTGCTCTAATCTTTATTATCCTTTCTTCTGATAACTTTGGGCCTACTAGTATTTTGTTTTTCTTTTTCCACTTCCTTGAGGTGTGAAGTTAGGTTGTTTGAGATTTTTCTTCTTTCTTAATGAAGACATTTATCACTATTACCTTCCCTTTTAGTACTGCTTTTGCTGTATCCCATAAGTTTGGATATGCTGTGTTTTCATTTTCATTTGTCTTAAGAAATTTTCTAATGTCTGTTTGCATTTCTTCTTTGACTCAGTGGTTGTTCATGAATGTGTTGTTTAATTTCCATCTATTTGAGTTTTCCCAATTTTTTGTTGTTACTGTTTTTTTTTTTTTTTAATTCCTAGCTCTCCCCCGTGGTCTAGCCCTGACAATTGCCCCAGTGCAAGGCAAGACCTACGGGGGCCTCCTGGCATAGCCCTGTAATGCTGGGGAGGTGGCAAGTCCACCTGTTCTCTCTTTGCCCCCAGCTACTGTTCTTTGCGGTTCTGGAGCTAGGAGAACTTTCTCCTATTTTGATCCAGGACTGGGAGGATCTGAGTTGGGAATGAATGCATATCTGCTTTTAGGCTTTTGTGACTTTGCTGTTATAATAGATATTAAGTTTGTTTTGGCTTGATAAGAGAAGTCTTGATAAGACCTTGATGGGTCTTGGGACTCTGTTTGCTAATGATCTTTTGAAGACTGAGGCTTGTCATAAAATTTGCATTTTCACATCTAGAGTGACTTTCACAACTTTTATCAGCCAGAGTGGATAGAAATTACTCACCAGAATACAAATAAGTGGAGAAAAACATATACATAGGGAAGTAAACAACACACATGATAAACACACACACCACTCCGGTTAGCAAGAGAGTGTGCTTGCTGGCTGAGAGAACTCACAGGGTGGGACACTAAGAATCATTGGCCAGGGGTGTCAGGAGGATCTGTGTCACATTAACTCATTGGCTGAGAGCAGTGGGCAGCACTGAGATTGTGATAAATGAATGGTGTATTGTAGTGGGCTGAATTTTATACACACACACGATATATAATATAAATATATGTATATGTACATGTATATGTAAATACATTTCAAAATGTATACCTTTCTAATGTAGCATATATTACAAAATTTCCCCCAAAACACATTATTTCAAAGACACGTAGGGTTTAACACATTATCAGAGTAGGTGTGTATAGCCTTTCCCGCCTCAGGATATTGCAGTTTTGCATTTTTAACTGTCTTTTGTCACCAATCCTAAATTCTTGACTGCTGTGCTGTCAGTTCAAGAGAAATACTTGCAGATAAGCTTGTAGAAACACCGCACAAGAAGCATTTTAAGTAGGGCAAGTGAGCTGGGTTGTAACAAATCTGGAACAAAATAATGAAGAACAACAGCCTTACTTTATGGTTGGGAGATGGCTTTGGGGGAGGGAGATTTAAAGGGAAAGAGCAGTGATCATGGCTTTCTGATTTACACAGATCTGCACAGGAAGTACAGGTGTGATGTTAAACACAAATATGCCTCTGTCTCTTTTAAAAAATCTTTCCTGTTTTCATATGTTTTTGTTTCCTTATTGGTTATAAACAATTGGGTCAGATGGAGAATATAAAATGAAGGCAATTAGCAAATATGCTACAAGAAATTGTTTAGATTCCTTCCTTCCAATTCATTTACTATTAGACTCCTCTTTTGTGATAGAATTCAAATGCAAACGAGTGTATTTTTGGTGGCTAATGGAAGAGTAAAGGAAAGAGTTTGGGAAGCTGTCTGTAACAGGTCCTCTTTCCAACTCCTTTATGTTCTTGCCTCTGCTTCTATTGCCCAAAGTAGCTTACACCCCTAGCTTAACTAAATACTCCTTTTAAAGTCCACACACTTCACTTTTCTCCTACACTAAAGAGTCATTATAAGCAGAGCTAGTAGACAACCCAGTTTGGCCTCTGACACCACTGCGATCTTCTTTTGCTCAGAGGAGGGAGGTGGGGATGAATGGGGAGGGGGCAGAACTTTGCAGGGAGGGGGCCAAAACAGGGGAGAGCTGAGTGTCCTGACCCTTCCTCAATGAAGGTTGCCCTCCTGGTTGGTATTTTAATGATGACTACTCAACATTTGATTTTCTAAAAAAGCTTCATTTTCAGATCACTTTTCTGTAGCTGGTTTGCACGTACAAATACATCAGATCGTGATGTTTCTGTATTGGAGAAGATTCATTCAGATTAATTGAGGCACGTTGCAGTTACTTTAGGGAGGTTCATATTTGCAGTGTTGCCTGTCAAAACGCTTCATCCATTCTGCATCTGCCTAAGCTTACCTTCATGTTTGTTGACAAAGTTCAATATTTAAAAAGTTAAAAACACAATATCCATAAAAATAAATAGTAAGCAATGTAAAAGATTTAACTCATTAATGAGGGTACCAGCAGGATGACAAAGCAGAAACAAAGGCTATTTATATATCCATATCTACAACATACATAAATACATACATGTGTAGTGAGTGGGGAAGCAGATCACAGGATAGGATCATGGAAAGTTAATACAAAACTGGTGAATTTCCTGCAAGGTAGTAAGTTGTAAGCTATGAGCTTATGATCTCTGCCAGATAAAAACTGTCGCTTATCAATCTACAAGTTAACATCAAACTTTCCATAATAAATGGGGAGTCAAAGATATATGCCCTAGCCCAAGGTTGGCAAACTGCCTGTGGGTTGCTCTGTATAGCCCAGGATCACAGCCATGCCCTTTCATTTGGCATCACCTGTGGCTGTTTTCATACTACTGAGGCACATTGAGTAGTTGCAATAGAGACTATATGGCCTACAAAGCCAAAAATGTTTGCTATTTGACCCTTTATAGAAAAAGTTTTCTGACCCCTGACTTAGAGACGTAGTCAAATGATCCTTAAATTAGCTTAGTAGGAAATGCTTCTAGGGTCTCTAGAAGACCCCAAGACCTTCTTTTCAAGGTATGGATAATTTTTCTCAACTATAATATGCATATATACATAGATGTGGGGTTTACTTTAAAAAATTCATTGTATGAATTTTCAAGATAAAGAGAAATAAACAGAGTTCTAGGTAAGTCCTATTGCTCGTCAGCAGTAACTTGCTCTAGGAAATAGTGCCTAACATCTAGTCCCATTCTATTTACCACCCAGTCCTGTCCCTCAGGCCAGATCAGGCACCCTGCTCAGTCCGTGTATTTCTGTCTGTCTTAGCACATCACTCTTTATTGTTTACCTATGTGTACTCAGAACTGGCCACATAACCTGCGGGACCCAGTGCAAAATGAGAATAAGGGATTTTGTTGAAAAATTAAGAATTTCTAAATAGTGACAGTAGAGCATTAAATTGAGTGCAGTGTGCAACTACCCAGGTTGTACACTCATGACACCACTGTGACTCCTCTTGCTAGAATTTGATATCCCTGTTATGTTCACCTTTGCATCTCAAGCACACCGAATATCTGACACATAGTAGGCACTAGACAAATATATTTGTGGGATTTTACTCATTATTTAACAGGTTCTGTAAAAAAGTGATTCCTCTGATGATTTCATTTTTGAAAATTCTAGTTTTTTGAAACATCTATTGCATAAAATATTTGTATGCACATCTTTAAATGTAGGAGCAGGTTATATTGTGCTTTGTGTGTTATATGTGAATGTTCACTTTTTTCATCCTTTTTTCTTTCTGCTCTTCAGACTTGATAATTTTAACTGTCCTATCTTCAGGTTGGCTGTTTCTTTCTTCCTCCTGCTCAAGTCTGCTGCTAAACCTTCTACTAGCTAGTACTTCTGGCTGTGACTTTTGTATCTTCATGGGTTACATTCCTCTAAGGCCCTTTTCTGGTCACAGTCACTTCTTCTGGGCTCTTCTGCCTGGTCTTGCTCACCCTGCTGCCCCTGCACATCACAGGCTGCCACCTGGTTTCTACCTGCTTCTGCCAAAAGCTATCCCTCCTTCTGATAAGACACCTCAAGCTTCCCAGCTGGATGGTATTCTGTGGAGAGGTGGTAAAGGAGACCAAACTTCCTTATGTTATATTTGTTAGAAGAGTACAAAGTTGTGCATCTCATGTCTCCATATCTTAGAGTGTTTGGTGGAATGGCATTTGCAGTGTTTACATTTTTTGACTTCCCCTCCTCACCCACACATTCACATAAAATTCGTACACAAATTAAAGTTTGGAGACATCTTTGTAACACAATGCTAGGCTTTTCTGCCAGCTCAAGGTGGTCTCAATGTCCCTTTGTTAAGAGTCCTTTCCTATAAAATGTTTTAGGCCCTCATGAAATGGACGTTCTGGAAGGCCACACTGGGCTGGTTATCAAACTAGCTCTACAATTCTCCTCCAGCATGGGATGTGCTGATTATACCTTGCATGTCCCCCCATTCACCTCAGTTCCCTGAATATCCAAGGACATACCTTGTTTTCCCTTAATTTCCATTGAACGTTATTCAGACCATCTGGGAGGATAAATTACTCATTCAGCACGTGGAGAGCCTGTTTGTATTGTAACTAACCAAACTTATTTGACATGTCTTATGTATTCAAGGTTTTATATGGTTGTCATGTTTGTTCAGAATCCATATTTAGGAACATCATATAGCTGTGTATGCATATTTGTCGTGTCCTGACGGGTCATATTGGCCAGAATAAGAGGAAGCAGCAGATCATGTTTAGGCAAAGGTTTGGTTCCAGGCCATCACCCACACAGTTGCAGGAAAAACAATCCCATAAATAAGTACAAATAGGTTGTGAGTTTTAATCCATGATGATTAATTCACAGATTTTACATGAAAAAGTAAAAAAAAAATACCTCATATCAAAAATAAACTTTAGCTAAAACCTCTGACAGGCTCTTCAAAAGATTTTTGAAAAGAAAAGTTAATTTTATCTTAAAGCCAACACTACTCACAGTATTTATATAGCATTTACCATGTGCCAGGCACTGTTTTAAGCACGTTACAAATATAAACTAAATGAACTCACAGAGCTGCCCTATGATGTAGGTACTTAAGGTATTATCTGCTAGGCCACATCTAGACTGGGCTCTCCTGTTCTGTTGCAAATATGCAATCCTGTTTAGAGAAATGAGCCATGACATTTATTTTCCATTAAAATATGTCTATAATTTTAAAATATGTCTTACAGGTCAGCATGATTTTATCCATCAGCAATCAGTAAATTAATGCAATATTCTTTTAATCTTAATTATCCAACTAATAGATTATTTATATAATAGTTCTCATAAGTCTTTCAGCAAATTTAAATAATTTAAAAAATAATTATACATTTGTCTTAAAGAAGAGTAAATATAAGGACAATCTATCATTTTGTCAGATTTGCTGACCTAATTAAGACAGTTGACATCAGTTAAATAAGCAATTGGAATGAAAGCAGAGTCAACCGTGGCTCTCAGTTAGTTACTTCTCCCAAACTGTTCGTGCATATTGGCCAGTTGAAAGATGATAGCCATCCCACAGATTCATACATTATTCATATGTGTCATTCATTATATATAGTTAATGGCATGTGTATGGTCTGGATTTTCTGGTTTTCTAACTATTCTTCCCTCTTACATATACCCTGATTGTCCAACCACATGTCCTGATTTTTGTTTCAGAAGCTTTGGACACTATATGATAGAACAAGTGTCCATAAACACTGTTGGGTGTCAGTATAATTGAGGCAAACTAGAATTTCGCCCCAGTAATCAATAAATTGTACTAATAATAAAAAAAGTGAAACATGAATCAAAATCTCCTTTGAAGCCTAAGCCACAATATGCAAAATATTTAGGGTCAGTGTTTCTGAAATAGGACCCTAAGGGGTGTCAGAAGATCTTCCCTGGAGAGGAAAACTGGACAATGGTGAAAAAGATAAGCGGTTACATCTTTCATGTTCCTGAAGTTTCTGGGAACTTCAGGCAGCATGTTCAGGGCTGCTTTTATTTTTAAGAGAAAATTTGGCCCTTTTTGCAGATTCACTTCTTATCATCTTTTGTCATCTTTTTGGAGGGCAAATATCTTTGTCTGGCAATTCCACAAGTAAGCCTTCTGCAAGATAAAAAATTTAGGTGCCACAAAACCAAAAATGATCGCAGGACCGGATGTATCCTAGAAGTCATCAGACACATTCATTTTGATCTCTGTTGATCCAGTAAGCCTGCTAATATACATATGTTTACCTCTTTACATGTTATCAAGAGTAGACAGTAAATGGTGGGTGTAGGGGAGGCAAGTGGAGGTTGAAGGTGGGTTTGAGTTCTGACTCTACCAGATCATCAACCTTGTTATTGTCATGATTAGCTAGCTTATTAATATTAATAGCAGAAAGAGAGCCAAGGGGAGGCCAGACGCTATAAGCTTGGTCATCTGGGCAGCTTCACCAGGAAGCTACAGCTTCACGCTTCCCAGGGAACCACCTGTCCATTCTCTGCAAATCACTGGAAGAAGGGATAGAAAAAAGGGTGAGATGGGTGCATACGCAGGGAAGTCGGGGTGATGTAGGGAAGGTGCTTGCCTGTTGTTCTAGCCTGGGCAGCAATGGATTGGCTAGGAGGGGGAAGCCACTGCAGGGGAGCAAAATATTGGAAAGTTGAAGTCCTCAGGCAAAGAGTTCCCTCTCTTGCGCTCGTGTTCCCTCTCTCTTGTTCTGTGACCTGCACTCGCCTGTGCATTTGCTCGTTCTCTCTCCACAGCCATGTGGCCTTAAGTAGCTGCATGGCTCATGGCCGTGAGAACCCCACACACAATGGACTGCAGCTGGGAACACAAGCTAAGCTAGCCAGATGCTGGACTGGACTTTCATATTGAACAGAAATCCTGGGCAGTGGCCATAGTGCTGGCTCCAATGAAGACAAGATTGGACTTCTTCCGTGGCAAGACAGACAGAGATGGGACCTTGGAGGGAAACTCCCTTAATTTCACATAATCAATAAAGCTTTCCACAAAACCCCATCCTCCTGTGGGGGCCTCAGGAAGTTCTTTTTCTTGAGGCCCCTCAAGAACTCCACTTCCACCAATAACATTGCCACCTGCATGTTATTTAACAACCCACCAACAACTGAGAGGAGGAGAGCTAGGAACCAGCGAGCAACTCCCTTGAGCACTTTCCTTAGAGCAGGCCTTTTCAAGAATGCTAAGCTAATAGGTAGAGGTGGTCACTGCTAGACCCGGATGCAATCCTTGCTTTTGGTAGCAGAGAGACTGAGAGCCACGTGGAACATAATATAACAACAGTTGTAGAATACTTCCAAAGCTTTATATATATTCATCCCTGACAACAAGCTACTAAGCTGGAACTATTTTCATCACCTTTACTTTACAGATTAGGAAATGGAAATATTTGAGGCAACGTAATTTGCCTAAGGTGATACAGCTATGGAGACAGAGCTGGGGTTTGGTTTCAGCGTCTGTGATAAACCTCATGCCCGTATCCCCCCCAGAGAAAGTAGCCAAAGGGTGAAGCATCTTTGGGCTTCTTTTCCCGCCTGCTCAGGTACAAGCCCCAGAGCGCTTTCTTCCAAGTGAAATGGGAGTGTTGACAGCACCATAACAATTGTTAATGGAATTGAAGGAGATATCTTCACGGAGTTGTTGCTCAGAAAGAAAAAGGGAAAAAAGTTCTTGAGCTACCATGAGATACCCTAAGAAGATGTTAAAGAAAATTCAGGGGTTGAATAAATTCTGTGACAAAACCTAGATGCTTCCAAATCTAGAATTTCTTTGCCTAGTTAAACTATAGCTTTCTTCTTTTTGTATTCTCCTTAGTACAAATTACCTATGGTTTTAATGATCCTTAAAGTAAAAGTACATTGTAAACAAAAATTCAAAATAATCAGAAAAAGTGAAGAAGGAAGTGAAAATTTCCTATAACTCTGCCACTGAGAGAAAACATCAATGAAAATTGCCTATTTCTTGGACTTTCCCCACCCCCCACCCTCCAGACCTCCCACCCCCATGCATTGAAATGCATATACATATATACATATTCAGGTAGAGCAGGCTCTACAAATGCTGTTTACCTGCATTTTTCACTTCATATAATGTGGTCATTTTCCCATGTTAATAGATCTAGTTCTACATCTTCATTTTTAATCATTACAAAGTGTTTTGTTGTATGTTTTGCAATTTATTTAAAAGTTCCACAATTGAATAACACTCATGCTGTTTGATTTATTGGTATTATAAACAAACCTGGGATGATTGAAGGCACATCTATGTACTTCTGTTTGATTATTTCCTTAGAATAAATTCCTAGAAATGAAATTCTTTAATAAAGAGTATGTCTGTTTTTTTAGATATTACTGTATTATGTCAATTTCCATCTCTCTCTTTCCCTCCTCCAACTCCCTTAAAAATTGTACTTTTTAAAACTCTCATTAGCTTAGTAAGCGTGTTTGTTTGCCCACACACTTGTCAACAATGGGTTCAGTAATAGAGTGCTTTCACTTTAATTTTTGCTAATTGTGATAAGTTAAAATCAATGAAATAACATTGTTTTCATTTGAATTTCCTTGTTTCTTACTAAAGTCAACTTGTCTTAGGTCTGTTTACTATTTACTTGTATTTCTTCCTTTAGGGAGTGAGTGATCACACCCATTTTCCATTTTACTTTTATTTTTGGCTATCAGTGCTTTCTATATATTAAAGACATAATCACTTTGCCATAGATGTTAAAGCTGTTTTTTTCTATTTTTATTTGTCTTTGACTTTATTTATGAGTTTTCTAACCATACAAACATTTAGAATATATCAACCTTTTCCTTTAAATTCTGCATTTGAGCTCAACCTTATGAAGACTTTTCCACATTAAGATTATAAAAGCATTTACCTCTATTTATTTTACCTTAAAACTTTTAATCTACCTGACATTTATTTGGTATATGATATAAAGGACTTATCTAGCTGGTCCAATCATTTTTCCACTAATTAATCCATATTTTCTGGTGCTTTGGAAATATTTAGTATTTTTAGTGGTTTAGAAAAACTGAGATGTACTTCTCAGGTAAAAATGAAGTCAAGGACCACCAATAGCCCCTGAACCACATGCTGTTTTCCCACTAGTGGTGCTAAGTTCCTGAATTGTCCATCCTGTCCCTGTCAGTCCGTTATGCCCTTATATCAGTCACCAGTGCCACCTTTTCCAAGATCTGGAACAGTTTTCTACTTTGACCAAACCCTTGATGTGGGCCTGGAGAACACCATACTCCAACTAACAATTAAATTGACAAGCTCTCGATACTGTGAGAAAATGGAGAAGAAAACCTTTCTTCTGAGTCCCATAGAAATGAAGCCAAGAAGAAACTGTGGGCCTAGAGACACATGGAAAACCCTTTAGGAAGGAGAACCAACTAGGTACAGAGCGTGATAGACACTCTGTGCCTCTTCGTGGCCCACACGTCGTTACCTGCCATGGCAACAGGTTGGGTGGATCTCAGCTTGCTGCACAGATGAAAAATTTCAGGATATCTGGAAATATTAGACTTGGCAGGAGAGCAGACCAACCCCCTGCCTGTTGTAATAGAGTGGGCAATATAACTCTTGTTGTCAGGAAATTCTCTGTGTAGCTGACTAACTCATTAATTTAGTTGGGTTCCCTCTGATAACTGCTGCCTGCACCTTGCTCTTCTCCGCACTGCGGACCATAGACACCAGACATTTCCCGCCAAGCTTCTCATGTTGCACAAGTGAAACATATTTTATTTGGACAAAGCGACCTCTTGATCTGAACCGATTATAAAAATTAGCAGGAGAGGGACAAACAGGATGTGGCATCAGATTTTCCAGGGGCCCTGACAAAATCTTTTCCTTCTTTTCAAATCAGAGGATAATTAAAAACATGGAATGTGCCATGTTTTTCTTGTCTCTGTTTAAAATAAGACTTGTTGATTCATTAAAGTCTAGTCTAAATTCCGTTTGCAAGAGATATTTATCTCTACTTGGCATTCGTTTAAGCAATTCAATCCGTCTATTGAATACATATTATGTGAAAGGAGTGAAACTAGCATTTCAGTTTTTGCAACGTACCTTGCTAGGTGCTTTCAAAAATACTTCCTCATTTAATCTGCATGAGAATTTTGTGAGAGGCATAACTATAGTCACATGACATGTGAAGAAACCAAGGCCCAGAGAGGTAAAGTGCTTTGTCCAAGGATGCTCAGCATGTAGATGTTGGCCCTGGTTGTTAAATGTATATCTCTCCGAGTTCATGGCCCATTTGTTCTTCCTACTCAGGTAGTGATTCTTCTTTTAAAAATCATATTTCTCTCTAATTTAATATTCATGGCTTAGAACACGGCCTATGTGATAGCTAGTATTTTTGGACTTGTTGAGGCCTTCTCTGTGACCTAGTACATGGTCTGTTTCTACAAATATTCCAGGTTTACTTGAAGAGATTGGATAGTCTTTGCTAACCCAGGGTTACATATATTCATTAGGTAAGGCTTGTTGCCTTGGTTGTTTAAATCTCCTATCTGTTCACTAACCTTTTATTGGCTTGATTTATTAGTTTCTGTTTCAGAAGATGTTAAAATTGCCCACCATGACTATATATTGCTAAATTCTTTTTGTTGCTTTGTGTAGTTCAAGGAATTGGTTCATTTCATCTAAGTTATCAAATCAACAAACATAGGGTTGTTCATAATATTCTCTTAATGCCCTTTTATCAGTAGTGATGACCTCTCATTTCTGGCATTAGTAATTTTTCCCTCTTTCTGTCTCTCTTTTTACTTGGTTAATCTGGTGAGAGATTTATTGATATTATTGATCATTTAAAAAAACCAGTGTTTGATTTAGCTGATTTCTCAATTGATTTCTGTTTTCTATTTCTACTCTAATTTATTAAGATAGTTTATTAAGAGAAATCTTAGATTATTGATTTTAGATCTTTCTTTTTTAAATAGATACATTTAATGCTATAAATTTCCTTGTAAGCACTTTTTTTTTGCTGCATAGCTCAAACTTTGTAAGCTGTATTTTTGTTTTCATTTAGTTTAAAATATTTATTTTGATTTAGTTTGAAATATCTCTTGAGATTTCTACTCCTTTTCTTATTTTTTATTAAGAAAATTATAGTTTATTCAGATGGTACATTTACTTTGACATATACATTGTTTTATTTATTACTAAATTAATTATATTTTAAAACTATAGATAAAAGCTCCAAATTAATACCTATTTCTATATTTATATACTTTAATATGTATGTGAGAATGAATACATATAAAAATATATCAATAAGTCCTTTATTGTAAATTGTTATGTGAATAATATACAAAAGCAGTAAAATTAGAATTTGGATCTTTTTTCCTATGAAATGAATTAGTTATTTTATGCACAATTTGGTAGAGGTCACAAATTATTCAGCTAATTCTTGGTGATTCTTGACATAGTCTTTTTTAAAAAAATAAAAACCTTGTTTTTAAAAAAATTGAATTTATTGGGATGACATCCTATATAATAAAGAGCTGATATGCTAATTAGACTGAACAGCAGAACATCCAGACGATCTTCTGGATGAAGCTGGGGCTGTGAGGGGCTGTGAGGGGCTGTGAGGGCCAAGCCTCTTGCACGAATTTCATGCATCAGGCCTCTGGTTGGTTAATAAAATTATATAGGTTTCAAGTACACAATTCTACAATACATCATCTGTATATTATATTGTGTGTTTACCACCCCAAGTCCATTCTCCTTCCGTCACCAGAGATTTCTTCTTTGACTCACATCTTATTTAGTACTGTTGATTAACTTCCAAATATTTAATTTCCAAAGATTATTTTCCAGCTATCTTTTGTTATTGATTTTTAGTTTAATTTCATTATGGTCTGAATCATACTTTGTGCTATTCTTTCATATTTGCTCAGGAGTCTTTTATAACCCAGAATGTCTCTATTTTGGCAGATGTTCTATGTGAGCTTGAGAATGTGTATTCTTTTGTTATTGGATGGAATATTTTATAATGTCAATTAGAACCAGTTGACTGATGGTACTCTTCAGGTCTACTATATCTTTACTGATTTTCTGCCTGCTTCATCTATCGATTATTGAAAAAGAGGTTGAAGTCTCCAAGTGGATTTGTTTGTTTCTCCTTGCAGTTCCATCAGTTTTTGCCTCATGTATTGTGCTGCCCTGTTGTTAGATGTGTACACATTAAAGATTGTGATATCTGCTTGGAGAATTGATCCCTGTATCATTATGCAATTCTCTCTTTGTGAGTTTTGGAGTTTGCCAACTATTATGTCAACATTATTTACATAGATTAACTGATCACAGTCCTTAAGTAACCAGAAGCACCTCTTTTTTATTTTTACCATTTCAGAAATTTACCCTCTAATTAAATGTAGCAAGACAAAAACTATATTACAGTTGGTGAGCTGAGCTAATGCTTTAAGGTGTGTCTGTCTAATCCTTAAATGAGAAAAGTCCCCAGATAGTAGATGCAAATGTTGCTTTGTTTACTCCATCTTATCAATTCCCTTGCTATTTTTTTTTCAGGAAAATTTTTTCTTTTATTCCAAAGATTAATTAGAAATATTTTAAAAAAATATATTTTTTTTGCCTGGCTGGTGTGGTTCAGTGGTTGAGTGTTGACCTAAAAACCAAGAAATCACAGTTTGATTCCCAGTCAGGACACATGCCCAGCTTGCAGGCTTGATCCCCAGTAGGGGGCATGCAGGAGTCAGCTGATGGATGATGTTTCTCTCTCATCTTCCTCTCTCTCTCTCTCTCTCTCTCTCTCTCTTAAAAAAAATCGATAAAAACATACTTAAAATATTTTTTCTTGGATTTACCCACATGAAAATAAATTGTTAGACTAAGACCTGAGTTTTGCCTAAATGATAAAAATTGATATAGAGCAGTTGCCTTTGATACTACCTACCGGCCTATTTAAACCACTGACCTGAAAATAAGTGCCTTTAAATGCATATTTCTTCCCAATCATCTCAACCATTCAGGCCCTGGGGAATTAAATAACCTAAAAGTGGCACATTTTATATTAGCTACTGAGATTTTTATTGACACTCCCATATGATCAATTCATGGTTTTCACCTTAGGTAAGTTGATCAACCTCCTATGTATGTGCAATATTGTAATTACATTTCTTTTTGACAAGGATGCATTAAGTGTGGCTGTAATATGGGAACCCCTTTCAGCTTTCATTAATTCAATATAAATCCAAATCTTGCAGACTCAGCAGAATTGTCTGTAGTGGCCTAATTGGAATTGCTGGTCAAGCACATTGATTCTGCTTCACTCAGGTAAAGATGAAAGTAACTGCAGCAATAGATTGCGTTTGAAGGTCATTGAGTTGTAGTCAGGCAAGGGGAACAAGATGGTAAGACACAAAGTAATGGAATTTTTATTTGGTATGTAGGAAGCCTTGAATGACATAGTATCAATTGATCTTGAGATTTCATACTTTTGTGACTGGTAGCATTTGCTTTTGTGTTCCAGAGAAATATAATGATGCTTTAAAGGGAGGTTAATACAGTCAATTTTAATCTATGGGAAGACTACACCTGACATTATTTATGTGTAGACTTTATGATAATATGTAAAATGAAGTCCCTAGATGATTCTGATATAAAGATTAAAATCATTCTTTTATTAGCCTCCTCTTGATCTTAAGATGATATGCAAAGGGCTGTTGGCTCCAAATTCTTAATTTCCTAGCGCTACCTACAGGAGGCTGCACTGCCCTGGGTGTTCTCCCCTGTACAGGCTCAGGGAATGGCTCATTACCCACCCAATCACCGCCTGACCACCCCATTCCTACCCTTTGCACAGTTCAAATATACCCCTTGGCGTGCACTTTTTGTGAAACACCAAATTTAAGGATCAAAGCTGTGTTTTCATTTTAAGGATGGAAGACACATCAGCTGTTTCAAATATTAGACTTCAGCTCGGGCACAAAGAGAATTGTCATGTCTTTCATTGTGTAGTCATCCTTCTGCAAAAATACTATTAGGCAGGAAAAGATACAGTGAGTGTCCAGCAATATAAAATTAGTCTATAAATGGGAAGGCTAAGACCAAAAGTGTCAATTACAAACATCACACTAGAACTCCTTAGCTGGCAGAGAGCAAGCACTCTGTGGAGTTGGAACTTGAGTCTTTTCTCTCCTTTCTGCCCCACGCATGAATGCTGATGTCAGACGCTAATTGTTGCACCCTCTCTGGCAGAGGACTGTATAAGCAGAGGGTTCCCGTTGCTGGAGTATTTAGAAAAGACAAGCAGAAATTAGCTTTAGCATATTTCACTGGTCTCTGCCCCCCCTTCTGACCCGTAGGGTAACACAAGCATCTTACAGTTCATCCTCCGGGGGCTGGCTTATGTGTGTTCCCTTCTCTTTGGCAGTGACTTTAAATAACCCAGTTCTTATTACAATCCCCAGATTTACAATTAGGTTCTGATCGCGTCTTCTCAGGGTACACCTAAGAGGCTCTGCGATCCCTAGCCAAATCAACTGTGTCCCCAAATGACCCATTTCTGGAAATGTTATTGTTCCTAATAACAATACAGCTCAAATCTGTATTTTCATTTAATCTTTCCTTTTACCTCCATTTCACATGGGTTGCTGTGTGTCACACAGTTTCCACAATGATCTGCCATTACATCATTGTATGAAGTATAAAATGGGGTTTGTTTTAATTAAAAGATTACTTTTACTCAGATGGGGCTGGGCTTGGAAATGTTCTCTCTGGCTTTGGGTGTTTTACACCAAGGCTACTGTGTGTGTGTGTGTGTGTGTGTGTGTGTGTGTGTGTGTGTGTGTGTGTGTGTATTTCTATTTTGTGAGAGAATCCATTGCCTGTGTTTCCTCATGTAACAAACTGGTTTAGACAAGTGAAGTCAGAGTGGGAAGAAGAAATTTCCAAAGGTGTTTTTGGCATGTAAAGGGCAGCACCGTGTATTCATCTGGTTACAAGGGGCAAGGATGCAGCAAGGTGACCTTCCCTGGCCCCTCCGACCAATATGCAGGAGTCTAGAATCTGTATTCAAACAATAGGAATCAAATGCAGTGCCCATGAGCAGCATCTGTAAACTGCAAGAAGGAACAGGGGTGTTTTGTAGTATTTTATAACAATGGGTCCTTTGGTGCTGATTCCAGGTTTTATTCCTCCTGTTTTGTGTCTTACAAATCGCAACAGGCAGTTTACCTTTCTGGACAACACTGGAAGCCACTGGCCTGGACCAGATGCAACTCTGTACTGCTTTTCCAACATCATTCTTCTCCTTAATGCAGGAACTCTGGTTTTTATTATATTCCTTGCTTTTCATATTCCTGGTGGGGCATCTGATGAAACCCAGTAGCCAGGTGTATGAACGTGGTTGACAAGACCCATGCAGGACAGTGGCACCTCCCCACAGCGTGGGCTGGTACTCTCCCTAGAAGCACCCTGTCAGTGGAACTGGTACTGAGGTATTTTCCCAACCAAGAGGATGGGTCATGTGACCCTTTAGGGCTTTTTGTCCTGGTATCATTTTTAACTGACCACACACACTGCATGATCTCTGGCCAGAGTCCATGGCTGAGGACAGAGGTTCCCTGTGTAGATTTTTCCACAGGAGACATTTGTACTGAGCTGTTGGAACAGACCAAGCACAGCCACCATTTTTCCTATTACAATGGGATTATCCAGCCTAAGCTTCAGAAAACATGTGTGGGATTCTAGTGTAGGCTGGGCAGCTTGATAACACATTCCCTGTCCTGTACCAGACGCCGAGCACTGCATCCTGTCTGTTCCTGTAACAGCCTGTTCATTGTCTGCTCGGCTATTCTGCTGCATGTGCAGATCGCCCTGTCTGAGAAGCAGCCCCAAGAAGCTGAGAATGCTGCTGATCCTTAGACAAACATATAAGCCAGTGATGGCGAACCTATGACATGCGTGTCAGAGGTGACACGTGAACTCATTTTTTTGGTTGATTTTTCTACTGGCATTTAAATATATAAAATAAATATCAAAAATATAAATCTTTGTTTGACTATGGTTGCAAATATCAAAAAATTTCTATATGTGACACGGCACAAGAGTTAAGTTAGGGTTTTTCAAAATGCTGACACGCCGAGCTCAAAAGGTTCGCCATCACTGATATAAGCCAATGGTAGAGGCAAATGATCATGAGACTTTTTTTTTTTTTTGCTTAAGAAACAAAGAAACAGACAAACAACAATGGTAGGGATTCAGCACTAAAAAAAAATCTTGAAAGTTGAAAGTGCTATATAAATTATACCCATGTGTCAGTCCTTTGAGGGGCAGTATAGTTTTGAATGAATCTGTTTGGAACAAATGCATATTTGGTGAAGAAAAAGGTAATCTGAGATTTAGGAACACTAATATTCATTCACATAAAACATGGAAAGCAAAGATGGTGGAACTTGACACCTATCATAATCATGGCCAGGAGTAGAGATATCAAGGTCTTTTCAGCTCTCTGATGGATGCAAAAATGAATATCGTTTTGGGCAATTTTCCTTATTTCTTGCTTTAGATTCTTCTCCCCTCTTTAGATCCAGGAAAAGGTTTTCAATGGGAGATAATTATGAAAAATTATGTGACAAATGAGTACTGTAAGAGAGGATTTGGATGAAGAGACAAGAAAACCAACACCATGTTGTGAGCCAGAAAAAGTCATGGAAAGTTGTACAAGTTACCCATTCATTAAGTACCCTCCATGACTTCACCTCACTTTTCCCCACCCAGCAAAGTGAGAGGTATCATGGAAGTTGGGGAAACCAAGGCTCCAAGAGGCTGATAGATGGCAGACCTTGGCTTTGAACCAAAGAGCTGCTCTTCATCAACCTTGATTGGGCTACTGTCCTGCACTATGAGCAGCTACAGGGGGAGACTTGACCTCATGGATGAGACAGTTTGAACCTCCCACAGCAAACAGAACTTGGTAAAAAGGTAGAAACTAACTTTCCATAGCCTTGAATTATAGATCGTACTTGGGCGGAAATTATCGACCTCCCCCATTTTTAAAATAATTGGAGGGGAGAATGGAGAAGAGAAGATGCCAGGATACCAGGACATTAAAATGGACATTTTGATGAAGCCCTAAGATGCTACCTATAAGACACAAAGTGAGATACTGGATCAAATTGAACACATTCAGCAGATAGCTGAGAATCAGTTAGAACCGCCCCGCCTCCCCCTATGGAGTGGTGAGGAAGGAAGTTTGAAGAGAATTTCTTTGGCAAGAATCATTGGTGTGCTGTGAGACCCAGTGCCATTCCCCAAGAAAAAGGGGTGTGAGATGCCTCTTCCTCACCCTAAAACAAGTGGAAGGATGATGAGTCCACTCAGTGAGCTTGTGGTCAGTCTCCAGCCGCTGGATAGAAAATGTCTGACTTGTCTCTGAAGAAACACAAGGCTTGCTTTCTTTTCTGATGGTGGGAATGAAGCAGCAGAGGCTGCTTCTGCCCTGGAAATATCCTTTCAACATTTGTCAGGGTAAAGGGTGCATGAGCATCTCTTGGACCAGATGCAGCTGCACCTGGGAAAGGTCAGTCAATCAAGAAAGACCATTACAAAAGTGAACAGACTGTTTGCTGATTCAGGTATGGTCACATAGGCTTACGCAGAGACATTTCAAGACGTGCTTCTGACTTCTGCACTTGTGATTGTTCTATGTTAATAAACACTGCTTTTAGGAAGAGTGAAGAAGCCTCATCAGAGAGAAGTTAAAGTGTTGGATTCCTCCTGGCTGCAGATAGAGTGCCTATGAGTTGGAAGAGAACACAAAGGGAATGTTGGGTGCATGGCCATCAGGGAAGGTTTCAAAAGAATTCATGGAATCTCTCTGAGAGGAAGAGCCAGCTTGAAACACTAGCAGGCCCCAGAGAGCCCACAGCCTGCTCTCAACAGGACCACACATCACCTCCTCCCTGCTTTCCAACACTGGAGGAATCAGAAACCTGGTTAGCAAGTTAGGGCTAGAGGGACTGTGGAAGGAGAAATGTGACAGCCCTGCCCCCTTCACTGACTGCTGCTGTGTGTTTGTATTTATTTATTATTTTATGTATTTATTTATTTTAAAAAACAACAGACCTACCTAAGCAAAGGTGAGTGCCTGAAACTTTGAAGATGGAAGCCTTTAGTAGTATGTGTGTTTGACATTCTAAGTACTAACCAAGTCAAATTTTTAGCCAGGGGCAGGGGAAAAGCTAGCCCTCCGAGCAAGTTGAAGGATGATGGGAGAAGAAATTAAAGCTGCTTTATTCTTACATCTAAGATGCCTATTTGTTCAATTTACCTATTGCAGTCGTTTGAAAGGAAAGCTCTGATATTACCCCAGAGTAGTCAGCAGCAAAAGCTGTTCATTGTAAATGCAGTACTACCTCGTTGAAATATAATGCAAACTCTATATGTGATTTAAAATGTTCTGGTAGCCACATTTAAGACAGGAAAATAAACAGGTGAAATAAATTTTAATAATATTTTTTACTCATCTAATATATCTAAAATATTATCAGTTAACATGTAATTAATATAAAAAATTCAATAAGATATTTACATCCTTTTTTAATTTTTGCATTTATTCTTTGAAACCGGGGTGTGTTTTACACTCCCATCACATTTCAGGTTGGGCTAGCCACACATACAGTGCTCAATAGCCACATGAGACTAGTGGCTGCCAAATTTGACAGTGCAGTTGCAGGGTTTCTGCTGGAAGGGAAAACTATTCCAGGAAATGAGAGGACTCCATGCTTGAGGGATGAAGAAGTTGAGGCAGTGTCTCCAAAGTGAGAAGAAGATGATTTAAGATTCTGTTTTCACTTAAGTTGGGTGTGATGAGAAAACATCTGGAAGGATATTTGACAAGCAGTAATGGGAGATGGAAGAGAGCTGCAAAGATTCCTGCATAGGCCATGATTCCACCGTCCATGTTGCCAGTGGAAACTGATCTAAACCAGCCAAGATGAAAGGAAATGGAAAGTCTGAACCAAGGAAGTAAAAATAAATTCAGCATAGTTTTCTGAAGTAATAACTATCATGTTAAGTATACATTGAAATGAGCACAATATGTCCCCAAGGGTGCTGTTACTGGTCTTTGCACAAACCAGCAGAGCTTTTCTGAAATAAAAAGTACCCCATGATATGCTTAGCATTATATATAGGGTAAGTGCTGCTATTGTTCTGGTTTGGCTGATGAGAAAACTGAAACTTAGATAAAAGCCACCAAACAATAGCTTCTTGCTGATAGAATGTTATCATTGAGGGAAGCTTGGAAACCACTAAGTGCAAAAGTTTTCCTTCACGAATGAGAAATCTGCTGCTGGGAGAAGCAAGTTGCTTCAAACCACAGGCAAACCAGAGAGAGGTCTTCGGGTTCTAAGTCCAGTGCTTCTTCCCATATATCAATCACATCATGACTTTAAGTGTACCAAGATGGATCCCTGTCTCCTTAAAGAACCACCTATAGAGTAGAAATGATGATTAACTTTTTTTTTTTTTAAGATGTAAAGCTTTTTATTGTATGGAGAGTAAAAGTTCTTCTTGGCTGTGAGTGATACCATAATCTATAATATGTAAGTCAAAGCCATGGATGAAGAATGGGGTGAGAGTGTAGGAGCAGGGTGCTATCAGTGTGGGCAGGAGAAGTGGAGGTATGAGGGAAAGAAGGGAAGGTCAAAGGAATTGGAGGCCAAGAAAACTGACCATTTGTCAAGGGCATTGAGAAATTGGCACAGTGTTTATTTTGGTTGCTGGTAGGGGAGTCCTAGAAGAAAAATGGGTGGAATATTAATATCAGGAGTTAGTCTAAGGGTAAGTCAAGAAGAAAAACAAAACAAAACAATTCAACAAAATGAATAGCCTGGGATCAAAACTTAAATATCACAAATGTTTGGAATTATAGTTTTTTTTAATATATATTTTTTATTTTATTATTTTTTTATTTCTATTGTTTTCTTTATTGATTAAGGTATTAGATATGTGTCCTTTTCCCCCCATTGCTCCCCCCCCTCACTCATGCCCTCACCCCCCAGTCTCTGTGTCCATTGGTTAGACTTATATGCATTCATACAAGTCCTTTGGTTGATCTCACCCTCCCCTACCTTCTTTCTGAGGTTTGACGGTCTGATCGATGCTTCTTTGTCCCTGGATCTGCTTTTGTTCATCAGCTTGTGTTGTTCATTATATTCTACAAATGAGTGAGATCGTGTGATAATTATCTTTCTCTGACTGGATTATTTCACTTAGCATAATGCTCTCCAGGGCCATCCATGCTATTGCAAATGGTAAGAATTCCTTCTTTTTTACTGCAACCTAGTATTCCATTGTGTAGATGTACCACAGTTTTTTAATCCACTCATCTGCTGATGGGTACTTAGGCTGTTTCCAGATCTTAGCTATGGTGAATTGTGTTGCTATGAACATAGGGGTGCATATATCCTTTCTGATTGGTGTTTCTGTTTTCTTGGAATATATTCCTAGAAGTGGGATCACTGGGTCAAATGGGAGTTCCATTTTTAGCTTTTTGAGGAAACTCCATACTGTTCTCCACAGTGGCTGCACCAGTCTGCATTCCCACCAGCAGTGCACGAGGGTTCCTTTTTCTCCGCATCCTCGCCAGCACTTGTCCTTTACTGATTTGTTGATGATAGCCATTCTGACAGATGTGAAATGGTACCACATTGTCGTTTTGATTTGCATCTCTCGGATGATTAGTGACTTTGAGCATGTTTTCATATGTCTCTTGGCCTTCCTTCTGTCTTCTTTCAAAAAGTATCTAAGTCCGTTGCCCATATTTTGGTTGGGTTGTTTATCTTCCTTTTGTTAAGTTGTTTAAGTTCCCTGTAAATGTTGGAGATTAAACCCTCATCGGTGATAACATTGGCAAATATGTTCTCCCATGCAGTGGGCTTTCTTGTTGTTTTCTTGATGGCTTCTTTTGCTGTGCAGAAGCTTTTTATTTTGATATGGTCCCATTTGTTTATTTTCTCTTTAGTTTCCATTGGAATTGTAGTTTTTGAGTGTAAGGAATTCAAAGAGCTGGTAGACCAGAACCATCCTATAGCAATATAATGCAAAGCACATGTGTAACTTAAAATATTCTAGTAGCCACATTTAAAAAATCAAAAGAAATAGGTGAAGTTAATTTTTTTATATTTTATTAATTTTTTTACAGAGAGGAAGGGAGGGAGATAGAGAGTTAGAAACATTGATGAGAGAGAAACATCGATCAATTGCCTCCTGCATACCCCCCACCGGGGATGTGCCCGCAACCAAAGTACATGCCCTTGACCAGAATCAAACCTAGGACCCTTCAGTCCCCAGGCCGACGCTCTATCTACTGAGCCAAACTGGCTAGGGCAGGTGAAGTTAATTTTGATAACATATTATATTAAAACAATGTGTCTAAAACATTAATATTTCAACAAGTAATCCATATAAAAGTTCTAATGAGACATTTTACATTCTTTCCCTCATACTAAAGTGTGTCTTCAAAATCTGGTATGCATTTTGCCCTTCCAGCTCATCTCAGTTTGGACTGGTCATATTTCAAGGACTCAACAGCCACATGTGGTTATTATATTGGACAGTGTAGTTTTAGACAGCTTCCTTTCGCATCGTCACATTTTGTCCTTTAATAAACTTTTAAAAATGGATGATTACTTTTTACAAAATTTCAAAACAAGCAAAACTAAAAAGTTTGTTTAGAGATGTATAACTGGGTGACAAAAGTAGAATAAAATGCAGGGGGTTGATTATCACAGAAGTAAGAATAATATGTAGTTCTTTTATTCCATGGAAAACACATGATAGAAAGAGGGGGAAAAATAAGTAAGGGAGAAGAAAATTAAAATCTCCCCAAATCCCACCAAGCAGAGATGACTACAGTTACTTTTGAGGGTGGGGGGAGGGGGAGGGCAACTTTTTAAGAAGAGAAAAACCTGGACCTGAATGATGACTGTGCATGGAAGCATCTTGGATGGAGCAGGGGACCGCCTGTGGCATCGTGGGCCTGAATCATTGCCTGTTGAATGAAGTTTTCAAAGGCAGGCGCCATAAGGCTGCTGACAACAGGAAGCGAGTACATTTGAAACGTTTGAGGAAGGTAGACGATGTTGGACCCTTGGCGAAGTCTGATGATGTCCATTTCCTCAGGGGGACACCCTAAAAGATGAGGGAGCAATTAAGGACATTGACTTTGTTTTTCTCTTTAAGTCATGAACTTAACCAATTTCCTGGAATTTTTAAAAGAATTTACTAGAAAAGCACACAGCAACCAGCCAATAATCTCACAAACCATTAGGTACTCCGGGTTTCTGGAAGGGCAGCTCTAAGTGCACGGTTGATGTCCAATTTGTGCTGTCATCTTGGAATGGGGAGAAAATTGGAGTGACAAGTTAGATTGCAAAACTGTTAAAAGCCAGAAAAATCCCGAGTGTCTAATCCATAAATGGAAACCTGTCAGATCCTTATGCCTTTATCTGACTTGGTTTGATGGTAATTCAAGCAAAGCTTCCCAGTTTTCAACCAGCCCTTAATGACAAAGAAAAGAAGCCATTCAGAGAAAAAGAGTCATTAGTTTAGTGTCTGAAGAGTAAATTTGGATAATATAACTTATTGAGTAGGAGAGAACATCTGAACAAAGAGATGGCATGTAGCTGCAAATGTGAAACCTGGCTAGTGAATTTGGAGGAGAAACCCCCTTGACTTAGGGCCATGATCTTCAATGACCTTGCTCTGGCCAATGGACTGGGATATGCAACCACAGATACAAAAACTCCCCTGCAAGATTAATGGGGACCTTATGTAGCACCCAGTTTCTTCTGTCTAGCCCACTCTGCTCAGTCATCAAAGGCTGTGCCTGCGTCATTGGTCTGTTAGGCTAAGAGAGTTGTCTCAAAGCTGGGGTTTCCAGGGCTTTCCTTTCTCTCTGCTGAGATCTGTGGACCCCCATGAAGTCTAAATGGCAGCTGGAGGTTGTTGGTTACATTAGGGGAAAGCCTCAGAGAAACACATAATGTGTAAAAGCCACTGCAGCATGGAAGCCTGCAGGTCCCCTCTGATTCCGGGCTCCAGCACTGTGGGAGCCCTGCTGTTATGCTATAAAAACAAGTGCAAACAGCAAGCCTGGGGACTCAGATGTGCATCGTCAACTTACAGCAGTCTTAGGAGCATGGGCTTTTGATATCTTGGGAAATGCTTCTAGCTGAGCAGTTTCAAGTGCTAACCCAGGTAGATGAGAGAGCTGTTTTCTCCTCCATTTATCTCATTGCAGCTTGATCATGTAGCTGGGAATTGTTAGATCCTCAGAAATTAGGCCTGCTCCATTGATCCTCCCCACCAGCCGTCCTGGCTTCTTTTATTGCTGCTCATGTGGATGGGCTGTAAAGACACACACACTTGCTTGCTGGAAAGCTATTCACGGTTCCCCTAACACAAGTAAATAAAGCAGATAGTGGTGACATCAAAAAGAGCATTGATGAGGGACTTGAATGACCTTGAAGTCCAGTCACTTCTCAGGGGTTCAGAGACTGGGATGAGCTAGCACTCATGGCTTTAAATTCAGGATCTGGGAAGTCTGCTTAGGATCTGGCCCTTTAAAGAAAACTTTGCCTACCTTTGTTCTAGATTATGTCTAACCGTTAAACCACCTACAGGGTATTTCTATCCTTCTTTAAAAAATGGAGAAATAAACTCAGAAAACATATCTGACTTGCCTGAAGGTGAGGATGCCAGGCCTGAATGGAACTTGCATGCTATCTATTACTAAAGTCCAAGTGCTTTTATTGCATCCCTCTGCCTTCTTAACCTAGCAAGGTCATTGCCACAGGTGCCCCCATGCCCTGCTGAGCCACCCCCAGCTCCTGAACCTCTGCTGAAACAGAAGCGTGCCTTGCTTTGACATCTCTCCATGGCGTGTCTCTGCCCCTCTTTGCCTCACCTTCAAGTTCAAAGTAACTGGCCAGCCCTTAAGAAGCTCACTCTACCCCTCTCTCCGGGTCTGCACAGTCATCACAACTAAGCAGTCGGAGCAAAAGATTTGGGAGAACGTCTCTAACATAATGGAAATCAATGTTAAAGCAAGATTTGCTCTCCAAAATGTACGGTATAGACAACTCTTTAGGAATGCATCTCTTGTAAAGCTAAGTACACCTGTCTGATGAAAAAGGAAAACAGCCCTCACAATGGAATATTAGTGCCAACATTTCTCTGCATTTGCTTAGAGAGTCATCTTAGGTAATAGTATTTATAAGTCAAACTGTGTTGTTTTTGTGCACAACAAAAACAGCAGGAAGAAGTGCCTGAAATACATGGGAATTTATATTTGCTGGGAATTTCAAGTGATTGTGCAGTAGACACTGCTTGCATTTGTTTTGCTCACACAGATGGCAAGAGATTGCATCTCTGGGAAAAGCTTAAAAGATAAACAGAATGCATGTGAAATTCATGAAATTCGGATTTACATGTGATGACCCACAAAAAGAGCAGAGCTGTGGCTGCGGTATTATTTGACTTTGCATTTAGCCCAACACAGGCATTTCTATAATGCAGTGCGTGTGCTCTGCCTCCATAAACTGTCCTCCTGACCTACTCCTCCCAGGACAACTGACATCAGTTGTGTTTATAAAGCCACGATGAAGCTCTGCTAACCACCCAAACCCTCTCCCGGCCTGACTTCACTCCCTTCTCTGACCATCAGGGGTTTGGAATGAGAGCCTGACTCCTGGGAGCTGGCAGAGAGCTGCAGGCACAGGAGGGACTGCTGGTGTCCCTGCCACCCTTGGTGTAGGCAGTGGGCACTTGGCTCTGAAGCTCAGAAATCTATTCTTATCTTGAGGGTCCTGAGTAAATTCGTAACCCCCTAAATCCAGAAGTTCACTACTACTTCATGAGAAGCAATATGATGGCTTAGAGAAAGCTTGGGCTTTGGAGGCTGAACACCTGGGTTTAAAATCCTTCTGTTTATTAGCCAGAATCTGATCCCCTGTCCAGGCCTTAGAGGGAGGTGGGGATGTCTCTGCGGCAGGCTGAATAATGGTCCCCAAAGACTTTCAGGTCCTAATCCTTAGAACCCTGAGGATGTTCCCTTATGTGGGAAAATGGTCTGTACAGATATGATTATGTTAATGGGGAGATTATCTTGGACTGTCTGGGTGGACCCTATATGCAATCACAGTGCCCTTGTTAGTCGGACAGAGAAAGGAAGAGGCAAAGTGACAATAATGGGAGCAGAGGGAGAGTTGGAGATGCTGCTTTTCTGGCTTTGAAGATGCAGGAAAGAACCATGAGCCAAGGACCCAGAGACTGCTGGCAGCCACCGAACGTTATTTGCAGGTAGAGAAACATTTTCTTCTAGAACTTGAGGGAGCCTTGGTTAGGACAATGGCTCTGCTGCCTGAAGGAGCAAGTGGGGCAGGTGAGAAGCCCTGCTAGGGATTCAGACTCCTATATGGATGGTCTAGACCAGTGGTTCTCAACCTTCTGGCCCTTTAAATACAGTTCCTCATGTGGTGACCCAACCATAAAATTATTTTCGTTGCTACTTCATAACTGTAATGTTGCTACTGTTATGAATTGTAATGTAAATATCTGATATGCAGGATGGTCTTAGGCGACTCCTGTGAAAGGGTTATTTGACCGCCAAAAGGGGTCGCGACCCACAGGTTGAGAACTGCTGGTCTAGACACATGGCCAATATTAAGACTGACTTACAGAGTTCTTGGGACATTGGAGACAGGTTACTCTCTCTCTCTCTCTCTCTCTCTCTCTCTCTCTCTCTCTCTCTCTCTCTCTCACACACACACACTCACACACACCCCACATCCCACATCCCTCCCAGGACTGCTTCATGTAGGAACCTCTACATTCCTGGGAATAGAGTCCCAGATAGCCATCAGCATAGTTAAAAACAATAGTCACCAAAGCAGTAATAATCACAATAAAAATTTCATGTTTCTACCTTCCAAGAAATGTAGGAATAAAGACCTTTGCAAGGAACTTCAAAGATTTACTCATGGGCTCAAGGCCTCTGGTCATCTGTTTGCATCCCTGGAGAGAAAGCAGCCCAAAGTCAGGAAGAATCAGGCAGACCGTCTTAGAACTTGGGGCTAGTCTAAGAGCAGCATGGTGTTTGAAGCCCAGTTGTCTCCTGGCCCAGTCTGGAAGTAGAAGCTGGAGGAAGGATGAGCTAGGATGAATGGCACCCTGCCTGCTGCTCTCCTATAGAATCAGAGTCAGTGTCACTTCTCCAGGGGTCAAGGGAGATCCATTGCAGCTGGTCTGGTGGTGCTTCTAAGTCTGACCTGGGACAGTGCCAACTGGTCCTCTGCCCAAGGATGAAAGAGTTGTTTATTCACAAGTAGTCTGAGCCCTGCTGTTAGGACAATGAGCTCTCCTCTTATCAGGCTAGACAGTGCTGAATCTGAGAACCGTTATGCTCCCCTTGGTGAGCTGAGCAAGTGAGGAAATCAGAGATGGCCTTTGTTGGTGGGAGAAGAAACTAAAATTCAGCAACCACTACTTTTGTCCTGACCCTGTGGCCTGAACTCACAGACGTCCTCTCCAGATTCAGTGACAGAGCAGAGAAAGGTCCCATCAATCCCCAGCTTGCAAGATGGTAGCAAGAAGGACAAAGGAAGGGCAGAGAATCCCAAGATAGTGGGTCCTAGATTTGGAGGGGACTTGGAAGAGGGCTTCAAGAAGAATGGGGGGGGGGTTGTCCAGCAGCCAGGAAAGAGGGTGCCAGCCTTGGGCACCTTCCCTTAGAAGGTCTCAGGCTAGAAGGCCTTCCCTTGGGGGGGGTTCCAAAGTAATAGCAAGTTCAATAAAATTCCAATGTTTGTTCTTCAAACTGGGAGATCTACTAAATTCTTCAGTAAAGAACACCGATGCTTGTACATGATTGATCCAGATAAGATGGGTGAAGCTGAGGGAAAGGACAGCAATGCCATCCCATTATCTATAGAGTTCTGACTGGACAGGGCTGGAGATGGGAACTTCGCAGGCCAGGAGAAGCAGATACTGAATTCTCTGAATATTACTTTGGCTTGGTAAGGTACAAAGGTGCAGGACTATCATATGCCAGCTGCTACCATTTCACTGAAAATACTACAACATACTAAGCACAACTCCATGCTTGGCCAGGAGGCCATGCTCTGTAGTGGTTTAGCCCACTGACTCTGAATTCAGGTGGCCCGAGTATGGAGCTGGTTCCTCTACTCAATGCGTGTGGGACTGTTGGCACAATCTTGCCATGACTCAGTTTCCTCACTTCTGAAGTGGTGCTACTCATCATGTCACTAGGAGGATTGAGATAATGCATGTAAAGGATATGGCCTGGAACTTGACTGTATTAATTTTCCTTTGGCTGCTGTAACAGATCACTACAAACTTGGCTTAAAATAACACAAACTTATTATCTTACAGTTTTGAAGGTCAGGGGTCTGAATGGGTCTCACTGATCTAAAATCAAGATACCAGGAGGGCTACAATTTTTCTGGAGGCTCTAGAAGAGAATTCATGTCCTTGTCTTTTGCAGATTCCAGAGGTTACCTGAATGCCTTGACTTGTGGCCCCTCCCTCCATCTTCAAAGCCAGCATGTCTCTATGATTCTGACACTACTGACTCCATTTATCACTTATAAGGACTCTTTTGATTACATTGGGCCCATCCAGATAATCAAGGATAATCTCCCCATTCAGGATCCTTAATTTAATCACATCTTCAGAGTCCCTTTTGCCATGTAAAGGAACATATTCATAAGTTCTGGGAATTAGGATGGGGATGCTTTTTGGGGGAGGGTATTATTATGTGACCAGCACCTTGGCTTAAGTTGAAAACTTAATATATCTTGGCCACCATACTTTTTATTATACCTCAACCAAATGTAAAATAATAAATGGAGGAAGAATGCTTTCTCCTTTGACCTGGATACCACCAAACTTAAGGATAATAATATACCACAGAAACAGTGGAAATGATGCTACGTTGGGGTTGCTGGTCTCTGGCAGAGGTGTGTTGGTGCCTCCTATGGGTAGGAGGGGACAGAAGTAGTTAATCTGTGATTGAAACAGTGAAACCTAGTGGGTGTGCTAGAGATGGCTGCACTCAGCAGAAGTATTGATACCTAGCAGAACCAACCATGATCCCTGGGAGGCAGCTTGATGGTAGACTCCAGAAGCAATGGGAAAGTGTGGTGCCCTTGTCTTCTCATAACTTTACAGGCTTTTATTGTCACACTAGAGGCCTGGTGCACGAATTTGTGCACCAGTAGGGTCCCTTGGCCTGACCTGCGGGATTGGGCCGAAACTGGGCTCTCTGACATCCCCCGAGGGGTCCCATATTGCGAGAGGGCACAGGCCATGCTAAGGGCCCCCGCTGGTGCATGATTGGGGCCGGGGAGGGACAAGGGAGGTTGGTCAGCCAGGGAGGAACTGTGGGAGGGCTCCAGGGCGTGTCCTGCCCATCTCACTCAGTCCTGATCAGCCAGACCCCAGCAGCAAGGTAACCTACTGGTTGGAGCATCTGCCCCCTGGTGGTTAGTCACCATCATAGTGACTGGTTGACCAGTTGATTGTCTGCCCCCTGCTGGTCAGTGGACATCATAGCAAGTGGTTGAGTGGCCTTAGCATATTATTAGCATATTACACTTTGGTTGAACGGCTGACCAGCTGACTGGGTATTTAGAATATTAGGCTTTTATTATATAGGATAACTACAGTCCCAGTGCATGAAATCCATGTACTGAGTTGGGGATCCCTCAGCCCGGCCTTCACCCTCTTTAATCCAGGATCCCTCTCGCAATCCAGAACCACTGGTTCCTAACTGCTCACCTTCCTGCCTGCCTGATGCCCCTAACTGCTCCCCTGCCAGCCTGATGGCCCTAACTGCTCTCCCCTCCTGGCCTAATTGTCCTAACTGCCTATCTGCTCTCCCCTCCTGGCCTGATCCCCCTAACTGCCTATCTTCTCTCCCTTGCTCTCCATGCCCTTCAGACCCCTGGCACAGGTATGCTGAGAGCTCTCCACCACGGCCCTGCCCCCGTCCTGATTGGTTGTTATGTGATGGCGTCCTGGACAATTGGCATATTCCTCTATTATTAGTATAGATTAGAGCAAGAGAGGAAGAAAATGGCAATTGCTATGTGGTGAATGCCCAGACTTGTTGCCAAATGTGTGTTTAACCCCACTGGGCATGCCAGAGATAATGTGAAAGCCTTTGTAGGGGCTGGAGTTGCTGCAGAAGCAGGTAGGGCAAGAGCAGATTAAATGCAGATTCTTACTTTTAATATGTGTATTGAACATATATTTTTACTCAGATGCTTTGACACCTTGAAGCTTTGCTGACACTGAAAGAGACTGCCCCTCTCAGGGTTAGCTAATTCCCAGAGATAGCAAACAACTCATCTGGGAGAATGCCTTTTCTATGCAAACTAACCAATCTGAAGCCCAGACTCCCATCACCTTCTTTATCAGACTCTCAAATATCAACTATCCCCCTGCCCTAATTATCCCAGGGCCAGGTACTTGCAACTCAGGACACGCCCTATACTCCAGAGCTCACTGAAAGTATTCTTGCCCTTCCCCACTCCTTCCTGCCCATGGAAGCCACACTAAAGGCTCTTACTATCTCCTCAAACTCCCTTCTTCCTCTTGACTGATCCTAATATTTCCCCATGTGGCCCTGTGTGGTATGGCATGCCCCCTGCTCGTGGGAACTGTAAGTAACAAGCTGTCTTTTCAATGATGGTCATCTCCTAATATGTTGGCCTCACAATCCCTAATAATAATAAAACCCACATTTAAAAACAATATGTGCCCATATTTATCCCTGGATTTTTGTGGCTGAGGAAGACCAGGTTATATAAGCCAAGTTCCTAGCCCAGCGCCAAACACCTTGAAGGGCTCTGGAAGTGCCTGACCTCATTCCTCCCTTTCTCTCCCTTTCCTTGACTGTGACCTCATTGACTTGCTCTAGATGCTCTAATCTTTCCCAGCAGCCTCATTGCTTACACCTTTCAGTTTATGCTGGCATTGTTCCTCTTCCCAGAGAGCTGCCTAAGCACTCCTCTCCTCTTGCTGTTCCACTTTGAGAGGCTGAGGGTGAGGTCACAGTGTGGCCAGTGCATCAGCGTTTGCATTGCTCAAGCAGTGCTGTCAGAGCCTGAGCTCACACTCACAGTCAGCGATCTGTCGATACTCTGATTCAGGAAGCTGTGTGTCCCTCCTCTTGAGCTTGGTCCAGACATTGCTCAGGTTAACTCTTACAGGCTAATTTACAGCTCCCTAACTGGGATGGCTCTGTAGTGGATTATCTAATTTTCTTATTTTGGTTATCTCTTCCAACTCCACCTCCCCATGTCTTTGTGCAGTCTAGAACTTACTTTTTAGGTTGGTAACTCCTCATTAGCACCCCCCCCACCCCCGAAAAAATGCTATGGGGAGAAAGTTGTCTTAGTTAGTTTCCCCTAAAAGAAGAGCCAGAGACAGATAGTTTATTTGGAAGTGATTCTTAGAAGCTGGAGTGTGGGAGTGGGGAGTAAAATGCAGGAGAAAGAAACAATAGAGAACGTGTCATTGTGGGCAACTGATGCTCAGTTCCTGGGGACCTCTGAGGAATTGGGTAGAAGGCACCTCAGAGTTGTCCTGAATGCCAGCAGCCTGAGACATTTACCCACCAACTCCTGTGACTGAGTGACAAAGGGTTGCCCTGGGATGTTAACTCCTCCCTGCTTCTGGGATAAGCCTGAGTGGTCCTCCAGGGCTAGAAGAGCGGCTGCTGGCAGAAGAGCAGGAGGCCCTTGAGATGGGACTCAGAATGGAAAGATGGCACCATATCCACCTCAGGTGTGCTAAAATCAAGAAGGCTCATAAAAAGTGTCTCATGGAGGGTGAAATTGAAATCAGTCAGCAGTAGCTTTAGAGAGAGATTTTTGAATATAGGAGTTTAAAGTTGATGACCTAAATTGATGGTTCCAAAATTATCTGTAGATCTTATCTGCCTGTGTTCTTCTTCTTCCTCTTCCTATGTCCAAGGACTTGACCTGTTTACTATTGATGATTCAGTTAGGATGGATGATTAACACTTATTGGTTACTTAGACTCCCTCTGTCTAGATACCCTTGCATTGTTATTACTCCTTCTCTAATTTGATCAATCAATTAATTAACACATTCATCCCCAAAATGAAAGATACAAAGGCATGTGATTTCCCTCTTCAGAGCAGAACTTTTCTCCCTTCAGAGCAGGTCCTGGCCATACTTCATTGTCTCAGAGAAGATTTCCCTCAGTGCTGAAAGCAGTGGAAGCCAGCAAGGATTTCTAGCTTTTGTTGTCCAGAAGCCTGAGCCCTTGGGATGTTAGAGGTTAGTGTGCTTGCAGAGGAGGCAAAAAGGTGAACTTGGTGAGTTAGACAGTATGTCTTGGAGAAACCCTCCCTCCCCCAGAAGAGAAGGAGATGGCCCTTGGCTAGAGGGAGGAAGAGGTGAGAAAGAGAGAGCCCCAGAAGAAGTGGGGATCCAGATCCTGCTCTCTGCAAGGTCTCCCAGGATGTGATACCTATCCAGAGTGAAATGGTTAGGGGATACGTCTGATTCCAATGTCTCAAGCCTGGAGCAGAAGTGCCAGAAGAGGCTGTAAACAGCGACAGTGGATATCTTAGCTGCAACCAGTGCAGACTGGTGGTGGAGCCCCCTATTCCTAATGCCTTGACAGAGTGTAAGATCTTGTTTTGTTGGCATGACCTTCAGGAAGGGGGGAGGAAAACTAAGGAAGGACTGAGAGTACGTTTCCTGCCACCCTGGAGAAGGGGGGTGGGGCTTAAACTTGATATTATATTGATTTATTCAAAACAAGTTTTTGGACTGAGATGCATACCCACTACACATTTATTGAGTGGTTGCTATGTATCAGGTATCATGTTTAGCATTGAAAATGAATAAATATGACTAAGACATAGCTCCTTGCTTCCAAGGTGCACCCATCCAGTCAAAGAAGCAGACATATCAGATGATGATTCAAATGTATGTGTAATGTATATGTATAATAATAGGTGCCTACAGGTCTTATGGAGACCAAGGAGAGGGGTGGAGAAGAGAGTCAAATAACCCAAAATTTAGCAGCTTAAAATGAAACCTATATTTATTATCTCCCAGTTTTTGTGGGTCAGGACTCAAGGCACAGCTTAGCCAGAGTCTCTGTTTCAGGACGTCACCCTGTGCGAAACACAATAATACCATTTCCATGGTTCATGGTGAGACTACAGTTAAGAAAAAGAATGCCCCTATAATGCATGATCTCTGCAGCCTAGCTTGACTAATATGCTGGTTCATTTTTTCCTTTCACTCTACCACCAGAAACTGTACTTCAATGTCACTTTTTGCTTTGGAAGGAGGTAAACTTTTATTGAAATGCATGACTCTGACCTTGGGGACTGCATTATCATTAATTTCTCCTTTTCACGAGTTTTTAAATGTTTCCATCTGAACAATAATCGTGTGAACATGATGTTGACACTTTCCCAAGAAGTGGCCAATACCAACAATAGCTCAGAAATGTAGATTTTGACAAGGCTGGATTTAACAATTTACACATTTTGCGAAACTGTTGGAATTTCCAAGTGAAGCATTGCAACCAAGAGGTCCCAGTCTCCTGGATTTACCTGAAGCTTATATGACCTCTCTGGCTTACTGATTCCAAAGGGACTCAACAATCTCACAGATTGTTATCTTCTCAGCATCTTTCAATTAATATGCCCCTAAGCGAGCGCTGGAATCCAGGGATCCCAGTAAGATTCAATGTGATGTGTAATCTGTGTATTAATTTTATACAGTGTTCAAGAGAAGAGTGTGGGGTCATGCTCTTCTAAGGCTGTTTACTTTGGAATTTCCCTGAAGCATCTGTGTATTTTACGGCCCTAGAAGTTGCTATGCTTGTGTTGAAAGTTGCATTCTGAAATAGGACCTTAAATCACATTCCCAGTTCCTCTATTATAACTGCCCTAATCAAGTTTTCTATTGAAAATTTGCAGGAAATTATCCATTATCTACATTTTGAAATTCATTGCCATCAATTTGCATAGAACATTCTCTCATGATTATTTCAGTCTCGTCAGTATCTGTGGTTATGTCTCACTTCTCATTCCTGATTTAAATGTGTTCCCCCCCCCCCTTCCTAATAAGGCTTACAAGGGCTTATCTTTTTTATTGCTCTTTTCAAAGAATGAGACTTTGGTTTTACTGTATTTATCTTTTTTCCTTTCCTTTATGTTTTCTATCTCTTCCTAGTGCTAGTTAACTGAATTTCTCTTTTTTCTAATTTATTAAGATGAACCCTAATTATCTTTAATTTTGGCTTTTGAAGCCATTTAAAACTATAATTTTTTTAAAGTACAGCTTTTGTTGTGTTCCACAGGTTTGTTATAAAGTAGCCTCATTTTAATGGCCTTCTAGATCATTTGAAATTTCAGTTTTAATTCATCTTTGATACAAAGATTGGATGGGAATGTTTCTTAATTTACAGGTAGTTGATATTGTTGTTATTTTTAATATTATTATTATTAAGCTTATGAATGAGCATGTGACCTCTAAAGCTCTTTCCTTTTAAAATTTATAAAGGTTTTCCTTATGACCAAATATTTGATTTATTTTGGACATACAAGGAAACATATTTTTCTATTCAGGGATCAAAATTTTTATACATATACTAGAGGCTCGGTGCACAAAAATTTGTGCACTCGGGGGGGGAGGGGGGTCCCTCAGCCTGGCCTGTGCCCTCTCGCAGTCTGGGACCCCTCGGGAGATAATGACCTGCTGGCTTAGGCCTGCTCCCGGGTGGCAGAGGGCAGGCCCAATTCCTAGGTGCAGCCCCTGGTTGGGCTCAGAGCAGGGCCGATTGGGGTGTTGGGGCGCCGCCCCCTGTCATGCACAGAACAGGGCAGATCGGGAGGTTGTGATGCCACCCTCAGTCATGCTCAGGGTAGGGCCGATTGGGGGGTTGGGGCACCACCCCCTGTCACACTCAAGGCAGGGTTGATGGGGAGGTTGTGGCGCCACCCCCTGTCACGCACAGAGCAGGGTCGATCAGGGGGTTGGGGAGCTTCCCCCTGTCATGCACAGAGCAGGGCCGATCAGGGGGTTGAGGAGCTCCCCCCTGTCACTCACAGAATAGGGCCGATAGGGGAGTTGGGGCACTGCTCCCTGTTACACACAGAGCAGGGCGGATCAGGGGGTTGGGGTGTTGCACCCTGTCACACTCAGGGCAGGGCCAATGGGGAGGTGATGGCTCTACCCCGTCACACACAGAGCAGGGCCCATGGGGGGATTGGGGTGCTGCATCCTGCCACACACAGAGCATGGCCGATCAGGGGGTTGGGGTGCTGCACCCTGTCACACACAGAACCGCAGGGTGATCAGGGGGCTGGGGAGCTCCCCCCTATCAGGCACAGAGCAGGGCTGATCAGGGGGTTGGGGCCCCTTCCCCTGTCACAAACAGAGCAGGGCAGATAGGGAGGTTGTGGCCCCACCCCCTGTCACACACAGAGCCACAGGGCGATCAGGGGGTTTGGGCGCTGCCCCCTGTCACGCTGATCCCGGTGCCAGGAGACCTTGCAGCTCCGCTGATCCTGGTGCTGGGAGGCATATTACCCTTTTACTCTATAGGATAGAGGCCTGGTGCACAGGTTGGGGCCGGCTGGTTTGCCCTGAAGGGTGTCCTGGATCAGGGTGGGGGTCCCGCTTGGGTCCCTGGCCAGCCTGGGTGAGGGGCTGAGGACTGTTTTCAGGCTGGCGGGTGACTGAAGCTCCCAACCGCTCCTTTTTTTCTTTTCTATTTTTATTCTGTGCCAGCTTTAGCTCTGAGGCTTGGCTCCAGCTCTGAGGCCTCGGCTGCTGAAAGCAGGTGTCTGATTTGTTTGGGTTCTATAATCAAAACACTGTTTCAACTCCAGCTCTGAGATCCCGGCTGGCTGAAAGCAGGTTTCTGGGGTTTTGTTTAGCTTCTATATTTGTAACAATGTTTCAAACTGCAAGCTCAGAGGCCAGCAGCGGCAGGCGGGGAACGTTGGCTTCCTCTGTCACTGAAGCAAGCAAGCCTCATGTTCGCTTCAAGCTGCCTGGCTGCCAGCCGTCATCTTGGTTGGCAGTTAATTTGCATATCGCCCTGATTAGCCAATGGGATGGGTAGCGGAGGTACGGCTAATTACCATGCTTCTCTTTTATTAGATAGGATGTAGTAATTATTCTTTGTCCTCACTCATTTTTTGCCTTCAAGATTTGCCCTTATGGAGGTGAATTAAAGTATCACAATATTTGCATTTCTGATCAATTTTTTACTTATATGGCTAGCAACTATGTTGTATGCAGTCTGAAAAACTTCAAAAAATAACTTATCTTAAACAAGTCCATGAGTTTATTATAATCCGAGATGCCTGGCAGAAGCAAATGTCAATCTCTAACATAGCTTCAACCTGGGCCTCCAAGAATTCACATATATAAATCCAAGGAACTTGAGCCCAAGGAAACAAAGTATTGTGCATAAAAGTGGTAAGCAAGATTATTGGACACAAGAGATAAAGTAAATGTATTTAATATTCACAAATATATTCTGTGTTCCTTGAGTGTTAGAAACTATTGTAGGCACTGAAGGTACAATAATGAAAAGAATCAAAGAGAAAATAGCTCTGCCTTTAAACATTTACATTCAAATGAGATATATCAACTATATAGTCTTTGAAGGTAAAATGTACTGCAAGGATAAAGACAGCTGGGGGTGGGTATAAAGATTATGTGTGAGAAGGTGATATTTGAACAAACACTTCAAGGAAGTGAAGAACTAAGTTGTGCATTTCTTTGAATCAGGTGTAAACATTCTACAGAGGGGCCAGTCAGAGCACAGGTGGGAGTATGCTTGGTATAGAAGGGAAATCAGGATGACTGAGGAAGAGTCAAGTAGGGGAAGTAAATATAAGATCAGAGAGCTTAAAAAGAAATAAAAAAAGTGGATTGAACTATGAGTATGGAAAAAGCTACTATTAAAATCACTAAGCTGATATTAAAATCAGCCAAATGAACTGCCAAGAATAAAATATTACAGTTGATATTGAAAAGGCATTGGATGATCTAAATATCAGATAAGACACAGATGAAGAGAGAATAACTGAACTAAGAAATAGAGATGAAGGAATTCTATAGAATATAGCAAAAAAAAAAGACAAAGGGATAAAAAATATGAAACAGGTTTAACATACAGGGTGAAGCAAAAATAGGTTTATAGTTGTGAGTACAGAAACACAGAGTTTATTCTTATATTATTATTTATTAATTATATTATTTTCTATATGAACAACTATAAACCTAGTTTTGCTCCACCCTATATGTTTAATGGGAATTCAAGAAGGATAAAGAGTGAAAGAGGGAGAAGCAACATTCAAAGCCAAAAATGGCTTACAATTTCAAGAATTTAAAAACACCAATTCTTAGTTTCAGGAAGGCCTATAAACCCCAAATGGGATAAATAAAGAAAAATACTTATCTAGAAACAACATAGTGAAATGGTAGGACACACACACACACAGAAAATAAAAGAAAAAGAAAAAAGAATGTAGAGAGAAGAGACAAATCATTTACAAAAGAATGACAATTAGACATATAATAGTGTCAATGGAAGTCAAAAGATCATAAAAGAATACTTGTAGTGTTAAGTCTATATCTGGGGAATATGTATTCACTATATTCTATATTTAATGAAATTGTCTTTTGAAGTTAAAGTTATTTTCAAGCAAACTAACACTGTGTTTATCTGTAAAGGAAGTTTGTATATTTCCATAATGGAAAATGATAATGATCCCAGGTGGAAGGTCTGTGATGCAGGAAGGAAAAGAAAACATATAAACTGGTAAATATAAGTCAATATAAACACATAATGATTGGGTAAAAGACTGATAATGATGTCTGATCTGTGGAGTAAGAAAATAAAACATAGACACTGATGGCATGTAAGTCACACTGAGGTTGACAGGAATGGTAGATATGCATGACTTATGTTGGAGACAGTGTGGATAATAAATATTGGGAATCAAATATAAAACTGTGTCATGCTAGGAGAGCCAGGGACCCCCACCCCAGCTCCCTCAAAGCTTGGTATATATTTCTCAATAGCTATATAAGAAAACAATAGCAAGCAATTATTATTTTTTTATTTTTTTAAATATATTTTATTGATTTTTTACAGAGAGGAAGGGAGAGGGATAGAGAGTTAGAAACATCGATGAGAGAGAAACATCGACCAGCCACCTCCTGCACACCCCGTACTGGGGATGTGCCCGCAACCGAGGCACGTGCCCTTGACCGGAATCGAACCTGGGACCTTTCAGTCCGCAGGCCGATGCTCTATCCACTGAGCCAAACCGGTTTGGCAAAACAAGCAATTATTTATTAACATCTACCATGTGCCAAAACGTTGAAGAAGCAACTGATTCTATCAGCTAGGGTTCTTGTTCAAGCAACAGAAAACTCATGGTATAAACCATAAGGGAATTTGCTGTCCCATGTAACTAAAGTTGTGAGAGTGGGGGGAGGGGTTGGTTTATCCTCAAGGCTCATGCCATCATCAAGGCTGCGGCTCGGTTTCTCTGTGGTTCTCTCGGTTTTGCCCTCCTTGGGTGGTTGCTTCACACCCAGGCTGGCAGCCCAAGTTCTCGGCCATCAATTCCAGGGCCATGTTTCCTCATCCACAGCTTCTCTTTCCTCCGATGGCAGAATAGCCCTCTTAGGACACCGGGTCTCCTCCCTGAGTCAGTCACTACGATGAGGGTGATACATGCTCTGTTTGACCATCCCTGAACCAGCCTCCATAGTAGAGGGGGCTTAGGCACAACCATTGGAAACCTGAGCTTGGGGCCTGGGTAGAGACAACCCCTCCCAGTCCCTATGGTTTCTCCACAGATGGTGGGCTAAGTGCTGGGGAATCGACCGTGATACCCACCTTGCCACAGACTCTGGGTTGAGGGAGACTGTGGCTTATGAGGGCTCATCACTTAAGGCTGATTTAAAAAACTGTGGCACTGTGGTCACCAAACACTAGTAATGTCTCTTCTGGGTCCCTGGCTCCAAATCCCACTGTGTGGTTCCAGGCCTGGTGTAGTTCCAGAATCCTCCCAGCAACCCTGCCCCATGTGTCCTGGTGCCCCTTCATCTTCCCTCTGCTTCTCCAGCCGAGGTGTGGCAACAGCTGCCTGTGGGTGCCAATCTCTGGGTGCACCACTGTCTCCCATTGGCTTCTAGAATTTCTGTCCACTTCTATCCCCTGTGTCACCAATTCTCAGCACTGAATCCCCTCGGGTTCAAATACATAGAGGGGTTTCTCTTTTCCAGGTTGTTCCTAACCCACACCTTGGATTATTAATATTATTATTTTTAAGCTTAGTGTGGCCTGAAGAAGCAAGAGTTACATGTTGAATCAAATTAAGCTGAGACCTCCAGGGTGTTACTGATCCAACCTCTACACTTCAATGAGCAGCTCTCTGTTAAAAATGAAAATACATCTTGGTCCCCATCTCTGGAGTTGGGGGTTGAGGGGATGGTGTCCTTGGGGAAGAAGTATTGTGATTGTCAACAGCAGTAATGACAACTGATAGAATGGTTAGGTCTGATTTACAAGCAATGCTGGATTTGCATTAGTGTGGTAGGTTTAAAATAACATCCATGCATTAGATGATATTCAGATTTAATGGAAAAATAATGACTGCATTAAATCAGGTTTATTGTTATGGAGGGTTTTAATTTGGCAGGACCACTTTCCTTTTGTGATCTAGAAAGGGCTCAGTTGAGGAAGGTGGGGCTTTCATGCTGGTTCCTGACCTATATCTATTCTGCACGCACCCAAAAGTGATTGCACCTTTTAAACAGGTTAACCCTCTTTTCTGTCTCCCCCGGCACCCCAGAAGATGGTTTTCGCTTCTTAAAACCTTACAGATTAATTTAAAAGTAATAAAAATTAAACAGAAGTTATTGTTCTTCCTTGCTTTATGAAATGGAGTTTCCATTGTGGGTTTTTTTTTAAAAGAGGAAATGCATCATTAAAGTTGTTGCATTATTTATCAGAGAAGCTAATGAAATCATAACTGCAGTAACTGAATCCACGCAGCACAGCGCTGGTTCGAAACACTGCCTGTGAAACCCCAGTTCGTCGCCCTGGGACCAGGGCCTTCTATACTTCAGCTCGTGAAACCCAAATCATTGCAGTGTTTGCATTAGGCCTCAAAATTCTTGACTCTCACCAAGGTAAGACAATCACAGTTATGGGCTGGTGAGGAAATTTGGTCAGAGGCAGGAGCAATGGATTTTAATGACACCTCTAAAGATTTTTAAAAAGATTGCCTCTCACCCTGCTGGTCGCTTGCAGCCGTGTTACCTGTGAATGTATTACTCCTTCCACCTGCCACGGACAGCTGTGATCACAGGGATAGAAGCTGTAACTGTGGAGACAGAAGAAACTATGGTAAATACATGGGGCAGTCTTTAATTTTAGAAAGTCGAAGCTAAGGATGGATGTAAGTGACTTGCCAAGCGATGGACAAAAAGCCAGATCCTTCCTGGTTACCACGTGGCCTGCCTTGGGGCCTGGGCTTGGAGGGTCTGAAAAGGTTTGGGAGTCGCAGGGCTAGAGAGAATCTGAAGAGGCGATCTGTTCCTGGGCCAGCAGCCAGCCCACCTTCTCTGTCTTCCATGCCAACGCCTCACTGCCTCTGCTGGCCTCCCCACGCAGGTCCCTGTATCTGTGGTTGCCTCTTTCCTTGACCCACTATCTCTTTTCCCGACATCTCTGCAAGTTGAGGATCATGACATCTGGCAGGGGGGCTTTTATGGGCATGGGTAGAAACCCCAAGAATTTGGGAAGGCCCCTAATGTGAGTGCGAGAGGGTTCTCCAGCATCCCTGAGGCTGTCAGTCACTTTGGCTGGGGAGTGGGGGAGTCTCAGTGCTCCCCATTTAGCAACCTGATGGCTTTATAGAGGCGACAGAAACAAATTCTAGCCGCTGACATTTCTTCATTCCATCTGGCGTGACCAGAATAGTAGACTACAACACACCCAACCCTACGTAGTCTGTGGCCTTTGTTTAGTCCATTCTTAGATCTCTGTATCCTCCTCCAGTCGATCATTGACCATGGGGATTGTACACCTAGCAACCTCACCCTGTCTCCTCTTTCACATTTTCTGGGTAAGAATGTCCTATGGTCCTGAGGTGGATACGTGACTCTGGCTGGACTAAGGAGGATCTTACTAGGTCATGCGGCCTTAGGGCTCATTTTAGGGTTTGTCTCTCTCCAGGTGATTAATGAACTGTAGGGATGACATTTGAGAGCTGTTGGAGACCTTGTCTAGAGAGTCTTAAAAAAGGGGGGGGGGCGGGGAATGAAGCTGCTATGTAGACATAGAGCTGGGCGATGGTCGGAGTGTGCTTGTTTCCCTCTGTTCCTGAGGCCCAGCTGCAAACACCTGCCCTGAGTGCAGCCAGGTTGCAGCTTTTCCTGGATTCTGAATTAAGGCTCAATACATTTCCTTTCAGGCTCTAGAGCTGAGTTTCTGTCACTGCAGCCACAAAGGGCCCTGACTTGTACACCTCCATCTGTTAGTTGATCGCTTCATTCATTCAGGGATGTAAGCACACAGTCAGAAATGCTTGTAATTACTCACTAAGTGTCACCCGTTTATGGGCACCCCATTACTTATTTTGCTCATATTGTTCACCCACCCCTTCATATTTTCCTCTTTATAGTTTTTGCCCATGTTAGATAGATGGGGGAAAAAATTTAATAGCTATTTTAGTTTAAATAGATTGGCAAGAAGGACTGGTTCTGGGGTATGAGATTATGACAGCCCTTAGGATGCAGGACTCTGCTGTGGCTTTGTGAACATGGGACTAAGCAATCCATCACTGAGCTCTGTAGCATATTTATTATTTGCTGCAAGCTACCAAGAAAAGAGAAGACATACTCCTTATTTGAGTTCTTACAGCGAGGCAAGTGGGAAAACAACAAGATAAATGTGAAGCACTTACAAATAAGGAAGGGAGACCTATGTCAGGGGAAGCAATTGGGACAGCTTAACACTGAGGGAATGCTGGCCTGCTCTTGCTAAGATCAATTTGCACTTTTATAGCACTTCTCATTCAGAGATCTCAGGTAGATGATAAATACTAGCATAGCATGGCTCGCCATCCCTGTGGTACCAGAGATTTAGAATAGGGAATAACCAGGGGCCAGAAAGGATGAAAAACATACTTCACAGATATTCCTGGGGGAGTTAGGTAAGTAGAATTAATTACCTGATCTGGAATTGGGCCAGAATACCAGAAATGGGTGAGTTATCAGACTTTTGTTCCAGGTGATGATAATATCTCTCTGTCAACTCCAATACAAGGCATGTATTGAAGTTAGTTTCATCACCCACCTCACCACGTATATTTCTTATACTATGCTGCATGAAAATGTTTTACTTGTGAATTTCTCAGTCACTGTTTCCAAGCTAGAGGCTTCCTGCAAAGCCCGCATCCAGTCCAGCTCTCCCAAACCATCTGTAGCCATCTCTGCGCATGCCTCCTCCCACCTGACCTTTCTCTCTTGCGCTGCCCCCGCGCCTGCATAAGTGATGAGCAAGGGAATTGGTCCCCGTTGGGACTTTAGAGAAGACAGATGATGCCGCATTCTTCTTTGTGCTCTTCCCATTTCCTTTCTTCATTTCCGACTTGGACTTCTCATAACTTTTCCAGGTGCTGCCTTGTCCTACAGCCTCTTTCCCCATCCCTCTCCTTTTCCCAGTTCCACAATCTCTGAAGACTGAAAAGTTTAGGTGGATCAGAAAGGCTAGTTCTGATTGGATTGCACTCAGACCTAGGTCCTTTCCGTAAATCTATTAGTAAGTAAAATGGGTACAAACTTCACAATTCTCAAGTTCAGATGTGTAGAGTAGTTTGTTTAGGTAATAAAATTTTATTTCTGGCTTTGAGCTTCCACTTGTCTTTATACAGAAAATAGGATCTTGTTACTTATTGGTAAACTCAGTCAACTTTCACCATTTCTCAGTCACTTCAGGTGAAACATTTAGCTATATTTGGGACTTTCCCCCTCTTTTATAAAAACTTCATCGCCCCTCAGGTTAGTGTTAAGCATTAGGAAGGGGGCTGTTTACATCAATGTGATTTGCCTGTTCCTTGTCCTCTATCTGATGATGCTCTTATTGACATCCCTGGAGATGTGCATTGTGTTACCTGGCTCTTAGAATTGGCCACTTCATCCTGGTGTCCCACAGAGCTGTAGCCTTGTGCCTATCAGATCTGTAATGGGTGGTTGAAAGGGAAAAGACTCCAGTTCTGAATCATAGATCTACTTTCTAATTCTCTTTTTAAAATACCTGAACTCCTAGCTTTTGAGTTTTACACTTAAGAATTATGTCTTTGTTCTGTTTTCTTTCTGACCTTCTAAACCCTTCTTTCACCATGCCTGTCAGGTATATATTTGCAGCCCAAGGAGAGATGTTAAAGGGGAAAGAACATCTGAGTTAATATCTTAAAGTATTATCTCTCTAAATAGGATGAATTCTCTGGTCACATATATTTTGAATGCAAAGTAAAAAGACTAAGAACTTGCTAGAATTCTTTTGTTTTAGTCAATTTTTTTTAAAAAGGCACAGTATAAATTTCCTGTTTTCTTTTTTATTAACCAAGTACTTTAAAAAATTGTTGCTAGTATTACAGATGTCCCCCCTTTTGCTCCATTTTGCCTCCTTCCACCCAGCCCCATCTCATCTCAGTTACCATACAAGCTCGTAGGTTAATCTCTTCCCATCCCTCAGTCCCACTCATCTCTTTCGTTTGGGGGGACAGGTGGATAAACTGACGTTACCAAATAGATATTGATGAGTTATGCTCAGAAACCAAGGTTTGCCTTAGTAACAAGGAGAAAATCCCATTTTGTCCATTAGCAGTCCATTATCGCATGTGAAATACCAGATCAAGATGACAAAATTAACAATATCGAAAGTTATCAGATTTGATGATGGGGTAAGTAGAATTTGAAACAGAGGTCCAGAAGTCATCCACACTAGGGAGAAATATGTCAAGTTTACCATCATGATATGATATTATTAGGGAATATATGCAAGTCCTTTCACCAAACAAGAAGAGAGGAAAATAACATCTCAGGTGCTCATATCCCTGTATGCTCATATCCCTCAGCCCCTTGTCAGTGTTGTTGGAGGATTCCATCTCTTGCTACTACTCAGGTGGTCCATTTGAACTTGGGTCTCGTTCTTAGAAAACTTTGACATATTTTGTTTTGAATTTTAGCATTAAAAAATAAAGTAGCTTAAAATCTTTTGTTGACGGAAGCACCTGTCTTGCACAATTATCATTTCATTTTAGTTTTGCAGGGCACATAATCAGAACAAAATGCACACTAGCCCTAAGATAGGTGGTGGATTAAATTTAAGAACAAAAAATGGTTAATACTAAATGACTGTGGTGTGGGGGAGGATCAGGGAGGAGAGTTTATGTTCAAATCAGATGAAGTGAGATGGAGCCTACAATAGACCTATGAAATGATCTGGAGGTGATATCAGAGATGCAATTCTTTCTGAGAAATTTTTTTCATCAACTGCATGTAGTAAATCTCTTCCGGAAGCTGTGTTAATGCCTGGGCACCAAGGTAGTGAAAGCAGACAATTCACTATATTATCATCAGAGTATCCAACTTACTAGGCGGGCCATGGAGCTTGAGCATGCAGCATGTCCAAAGGCAGTTCTGCTGAATAGCAGTCCTACCTGATGTTAAGGGACAAATAATAGCAAATTTCTCATTTATGGGCAGCAGAATCTGACCCTGAGTGATTTAAAAGGAAAAGGAAGGTACCTGAACTCACAGTCATAATGGGAAGATGAAAACAGGTTGAGAAAATGATTGGGAGCCAAGGGAAAAGGCCATTATCACAGCCAAAACCACGCCGGGGGGCAGCCCGGTGGGGACACCACTGCCACCATTTGTAGTCACTTCACACTTTTCTTGACCACCAATGGCTCTGCACTCTACAGCTCGTGCCTGTCATAGCCACTGGAACGCCTCTCTGCTGCTTACTTCAGAGTCAGAGTTCCAGGAGCGGCCACTGGCCCTGATTGGCCCTGGCCCTGATGTGGGACCCTGGTTCCCAGGAAGTGAGGCCAGGGGACTATCTGTCTTCACCTCCTGTGGTGAGAGCTGGGCTGTGCCTCCCAGGAAGACTCACACAGTTGGGAATTCCTTAACTTAGGAAGTGACTCAGATGCTTGGCAGCCAACAAATGATAAAAGACAACAGGATGTTACAAAGGAAAAGGTTCCACAGTCAATTAATTTAGGGAAATAACAGGTTTCTTTACTATTGGGCTTTGGATGTGATCGCATGCGTGGTGAGTCTCCTAGAGGATTCCAGCACTCCTGGCTCTTCATCATCCCATGTGACTGCTCCATGGAGGATATTTTGTGAATCTCTACTATAAAGCAACAAGCAACGCTACTTTTTCTCACACTCGCCCTCAGCAAACCATACTGACACATGCCACATTTCTAAGCATGCGCATTAGAACTGCAAATTGGAAACGTTCACATTTTCTGCTGCCTCATCGTTGGTTTATTTTTGATGGTGAAGGCAGGGTTACTATTGCATATTAACAGCACCCACCAGGTCTGTCCCTCCTCAGATGTGCAGGCTCCTGTGGGTTTAGTCTTCTGGATGTACCACCACCGTGCACTTTTCCTTCCTGAAGAATCTCCGTTGGTCTTGCACATAGTGCTACTTGCCTGAAGTGGTTAATGTAGCCTCAGGAAATGTCTAAGAGAGTTGCCTATGTCTCAGACACCCTGGCTGTACATATAGCAGGGGTGGAAGCTGCCAAGATTCAAATTCTCTGATAATTCAAAACAAATGTCCTGCTGATTTTTGTAGTGCAACTATGTAAGAACATACAATTCAACGGCCAAACAACGAATGACCTTTGAGCCATGTTCAGCATAGGAAATAGCTCCTATTTGTATTCAGAGATCATGTCTACACTTTAGGTCAGAGTCATATTTTATTTGAAGATCCGAAAGCTGAAGAAAGTATCTTCACATGCAAATCCAAGCCTTGGCTCTCTAGGCAGTAGAGGTAAATACAAGTATGTGCTTGGCCTAAATCAGCAATGAAAGTTGAATAAAAATTCCATCATTTATAGTGTTTCTTTTCCAAGCCTCCATCTTCCCATCCTGAAGCAGCCTTCCCTTCTGTTATTATCTATCAGGTGCTCCTGTGTATTTCTCTCATGTTGTTAACCACAACCCACAAATGTTCACTTGTCTACTGACTGCCTTGTCCACTAGAATGCAAGCGCTAGGAGGGAGAGCATTGTGTGTGGCCCTTCTGTAGCCTTGACCCTTAATACGGTGCCCAGTTGGGGCCTAGTACATAGTTGGATAGAGAGGAGGTACTGAGTGTGCCAAGTAGGCAGAGTGGGGAGTTAGATCAGAAATGAGGGCAAATCCTGGTACACTCATCGAAGGAAAATATGGCTCATTTTGGGTTTGCCAGACAATTCCTGAACTCTGCTCAAAAAACAAGCACATGGAAAACAACACCCGAGTCTTTTTATAACCTTTGAAAGTTTGTGAAGACTCCTCTTGGAATAAAGTTATGCAAATATTTGGGATGTTCCAAGTGTGAATATTTACAATGTTTAAAATACTTTTCTAATTAAGCACTTTATGAGATAGCTTTATTTTCATGCTCAACTTTTCCACTTACCTTTTAGTTAATGCTTTAAATAACTCTTCCATTTGACTTTCCTCTGAACAATTGCTAGTTCATCCTGACTCTAAAATTGGGATTCACTGAATAGGGTAAAATATGAGGAGATTGTCTCATGGGTCTTCAGGGTCCAAGAAGGAACATGGGGCTTTTCCCACCCATGGTTACAGCTTTCTCTTCTCGAATGGAAACTTTCTGGTGCCCCTGCTCCTGGGCCTGGCTTGTCACTTAGGTTCTGGGATCTGCCATGCTGGGAAGAGGGTGAGTTCTATTCTCAAGATTGGATGCTACCTCACCATTAATGTAATCCTGTCACAGTGTGGAAGTGTTGTCTGAGCATTAGAATATCTTGTGAGTGATACACAGACAAAGATTCTTGCTGGGCAGTAGATCCTAAAGAGCCCACCAGCTTGTTAATTAAGTTAATGGGCTATAGAGTCAAACTTCCTGGGTTTGAATCTTAGCTCTTTCTACTTGCTAGCAGGGTGCCTTAGCAAATTACTCAAACTGTCTGTATTGTGATTTTCTCACCTGTAAAAGGGAGCTGTGTTGTGAGGATTAAATGGGATAATATTCATAAAGCCCTAGAAAAGTGCCTGGCACATAGTCAGTGCTTAGTAAATGTTACCAATTACTTTTGTTATTGTTGAATATATGAGAATCCTTGTGCCTGCACAGCCCTTTTAATTGAACCCCTTTCATTCACGAAAACCCATGTTTTGGCGATCAACACTCAGATTCTACTCAGATCCTATTGACATGCCCACTTCTCTCTCCTCAAAACCAGTTGTTTAACCTCCCCTCATTTCAGTTCCACATCCTGCCTTGACTGATGACTTTGCTTACCTCACTTTCTTGCCCATGACCTTGAATGGCCGCCTTCCTGGGATATGGCTCTTTATATCACCGGTAGGAGGCACTGCACTTCCACACTCGCCCTGACTAGCGAGGAGTGATGGTGGAGGACACTTGTCCTCTTCCCTATGCGTGGGCTTTCATCAATCCCCCAGTTTTTCATAGAGAGCTGAAATTAAACGGTGCTGGCACCATGAGTGTGAGGAAATAACATGGCTTATCCAGAAGAGGACACCCAGCCATCCCTGTGCGAAAGGGAACTAGGTTTGTTTTTCAGCACAGCCCCTTCTGGTCTTAGCACCCTTCTCTCTCCCCAAGTCTCCTTCTGCCTCACTGCTGACAGTGTTCGGGTGGTGGCCTTGTCTGGGGCCGACCCATTAGATTCATACACATAATTGGAACCAGACTGCAAGTGTGGATTCTTGGCCCTTGATTGAGCCTACAGCAATGACCCCGTATTCATGCGGCATTGCCATAATCCAGAAAATGATCAGCATTTCCTGGTGTCCTGGAGACTCATTTGTCTGGTCTTCTCCCCGGCAGCCAGTCAGCCTTCTGCTGGTGAGATGGTCTTCATTGTTTTTTCAGTTATCTTCAAGCGTCCTCATTCTGTTCTGTGTTTCCATTTACAACTCGACATTTTTTTCCAGGAGAATAGCTCTCAACCAATCGTTTTGGTTGTCAGAGGCTGGGATGAAGCATCGCTGGTGATAAACGAACACAGCTGAGCTCCCAGAAAATGTTTCATGTGGCATGTACTGCACACTGGGATTTACAGGACTTGCGCTGCTCTTCAGTAAACATGGTGCGCTGTGCATGGACTTGCCGTGGATGAAGGATTGCTGAGGCTCCTGAGTTTCCTCAGTGCTGTGGCTGCTTCCTCTACACAAGTAGCTAGAATGTCTGAGGATATGGAGAGTGCATTTCCTCCACTGCAGGCTCCACACAACAAGCGCAGATGATGAATTCCCTGTTAATTTTCTCACTCTGGCTCTCAGCTCCAAGCTGCCACAGTTCTTTTAAAAATTCCCTGGCAGTCCTGGAAGCCAGGAAAGATTTACTTTCAAACAAGAATGTTGGTGTTTGTATCACTGAGTTCTTTATTTAATTACAATAACACATTGTTTATTAAATAAAGTTTCCTTTGAAATAAAATAAGGGATTAAATGAAGGGAAAAACTTTATGTCAAACTAGACAAAGTTTTGAGAGACTGAAAACTTCCTTCCTTCCTTCCTTCCTTCCTTCCTTCCTTCCTTCCTTCCTTCCTTCCTTCCTTCCTCCCTCCCTCCCTCCCTCCCTCCCTCCCTCCCTCCCTCCCTCCCTCCTTTCTTTCTTTCTTTCTTTCTTTCTTTCTTTCTTTCTTTCTTTCTTTCTTTCTTTCTTTCTTTCTTTCTTTCTTTCTTTCCTTCCTTCCTTCCTTCCTTCCTTCCTTCCTTCCTTCCTTTCTTTCTTTCTTTCTTTCTTTCTTTCTTTCTTTCTTTCTTTCTTTCTTTCTTTCTTTCTTTCTTTCTTTCTTTCTTTCTTCTCTTTCTCTCTTTCTTTCTTTTCTTCTTTCTTTCCTTCCTTCTTTCTTTCCTTCTTTCTTTTTTTTCTTTTTCTTTTTAAATTCTAAAGCCTTTGTGAAAGCCTCCTCCCCACCAGTCACTTTGCTCACACTGTGGCCTTCATTTGAGAGAGACTCTCAACCCTGTCACCTGAGCTAGGTTTCAGAGAGACCTGTTTTTATAAAGCCACACAGGCCTCAAACCAGGGCCTTACAGGGCTCTGACAAGGCCTTTTAGAAATGTTAGAATGAGCTTTTAACTATAACCAGAGGGTGTCAGTTTCCTTACTTTAAAAATGTCAGGTTTAGCTGGATATATGTATTTTTATAGTCTAGCTGAAAATTTGTAGCAGTTAGTTGTAACACATGAAATGATGGACAAAACAACCAGAATTTAAGAAGTGGTGGTTGTAAGTACACATTGTTACCCAAATTCTGGCTCTCCCCTCCATCTCTCTCTCTCTCCCTTTTTTCTTTCTCCCTCTCTTTCTGCTAAAAGTCTTCGTTAGGATGGGAGAGGTTGGCAGATTTCAGGAATAAAAGACAAAAATACTTTCTTCTACTTAAGCAATTCTCCAGTTCTCTGTAGACACCAAATGGGTACAGTTTAACTCAGCTCTGATACGAACTGTTTGGAGTTAAGCATGCAGGCTAAGGGCTCAGTCCCCCAAGACTGCCCCCACTCCGGATGCCAATTGTAAGTCCCAGGTGGTCACTTCTTCTTCCAACCACTGGTTCCAGCTGGGGTTCCAAGGACCCTCTCCTCAGGTTTGATCATTTGCTAGAACAGCTCACAAAACGTAGGGGAACATTGATTTACATTTACTAGAAAAGATCTTCTAAAGGATGCAGATGAACAGCCAGGTGAGACAGTACATAGGACAAGGTCTGGGGAAGGGGCACGAGCTTCCGGGTCCTCCTCGGGTGTGTCACCCTGCCCGCACGTCCATGTGTCCATGTGTTCACCAGCCAGGAGCTCTCTGACCCCGCAGTTTAGGGATGTTTCATGGAGGCTTTATCATGTAAGCATGACTGATTACTAACTCAGCCTCCAGCCCCTCTCCTCATAGATGCCATGAGGAAATACTAATATTTTTAATTTTTAATCAGTTTACATTCAACACTATTTTGTATTTTTTTTAATTAAATATTTATTGTTCAGATTATTACATTTGTTCCTTTTTTTTCCCCCCCCATAACTCCCCTCCTCCCAGTTCCCGCCCCACCCTCCGCCCTCACTCCCCACCCACTGTCCTCATCCATAGGTGCACGATTTTTGTCCAGTCTCTTCCCACATCTCCCACACCCCTTTCCCCCCCAAGAATAGTCAGTCCATTCCCTTTCTATGTCCCTGATTCTATTATAATCAACAGTTCATTCTGATCATCAGATTATTTATTCACTTGATTCTTAGATTCACTTGTTGATAGATGCATATTTGTTGTTCATAATTTGTATCTTTACCTTTTTCTTCCTCTTCCTCTTCTTAAAGGATACCTTTCAGCATTTCATATAATCCTGGTTTGGTGGTGATGAACTCCTTTAGCTTTTCCTTATCTGTGAAGCTCTTTATCTGACCTTCAATTCTGAATGATAGCTTTGCTGGATAAAGTAATCTTGGTTGTAGGTTCTTGGTATTCATCACTTTGAATATTTCTTGCCACTCCCTTCTGGCCTGCAAAGTTTCTGTTGAGAAATCAGCTGACAGTCGTATGGGTATTCCCTTGTAGGTAACTGCGTTTCTTTCTCTTGCTGCTTTTAAGATTCTCTCTTTATCTTTTGCTCTTGGCATTTTAATTATGATGTGTCTTGGTGTGGTCCTCTTTGGATTCCTTTTGTTTGGGGTTCTCCGCGCTTCTTGGACCTGTAAGTCCATTTCTTTCACCAGGTGGGGGAAGTTTTCTGTCATTATTTCTTCAAATAGGTTTTCAATATCTTGCTCTCTCTCATCTTCTGGCACCCCTATAATTCTGATGTTGGTACGCTTGAAGCTGTCCCAGAGGCTCCTTACACTATCCTCGCATTTTTGGATTCTTTTTTCATTTTGCTTTTCCGGTTGGATGTTCTTTGCTTCCTCGCATTTCAAATCATTGACTTGATTCTTGCGCTCCTCTGGTCTGCTGTCGGGTGTCTGTATAATATTCGTTATTTCAGTCCGTGTGTGCTTAATTTCTAGTTGGTTCCCCAATATAAGATCGAGGGTCTTATTAGTTTTCGTGTAGAGCTCATTAAGTTTATCGGCAGCTTCTAAACAGTTCTTGAGAGACCTTAAAAGTGTGGTTCTGAACTCTATTTCTTCCATTGACAATTTTGTCCTGTTTCTTTGTCTCCGCATTTTGTTATGCTTCCTTGGTGCACCCCCTAGTGGTCTTTGTTCGCAGTCTTATAGATGAATCTTGATTGTTGTAGCTAATTCCAGGGAGGGTTTGACCTCCAGGCCAAGTGGCTATGAGAATCAGCTATGAGTGTCAGCAGTGAGAGAACTTCTGTCCTCTAGGGAGGTGCTAATCTAGCCTTTGCCTGAGGCTATCCGGCAAATGCCTCTGTGCAGGGCTTGGGCGGGGCGGGTCGAACAGGATCAACAGGGTGGGCCGGAGAGAGCAGTTATGGCGGCTCTCAGTCCTGTCCCCAGGGGCTCTGCCTCTCTGAGTCCCAGCACCCGCTACAAAGCTGGGAGAGAAAGCTGCACTCGCTCTGACCGAAGCCAGACAGTCCCGCTTCTCCTGTTTGAGTCTGGGTCCCTAAAGACTCGCCTGTATCTGGTGCTCAGAGTCTGCGACTCCCTCCCGATTGAAAACAACAACCGCGCCCTCCGCCGCCAGCCCGCTCCGCGCACTCTGCACCTCAGAATTTGACTTCAGCACTGCGCCTCCTCTGAGTGTCCGTATGCGTTTCTCTTTCCTCCTAGTTGTAGGACTTCCACTCAGCCAGCGTTCCTGTGGTTCTGGGTGACGTCCCTTCCGTTTTTTGGTTTCACTTTTGAAGTAGTTGTTCAAAGCAGCAAACTCCGGCGTTAACCTATGCCGCCATCTTGGTTCTCCTCTCAACACTATTTTGTATTTTTTAAAAAATATATTTTTATTGATTTCAGAGAGGACAGGAGAGGGAGAGAGAGATAGAAACCTCAATGATGAGAGAGAATCATTGATCAGCTTCCTCCTGCACACCCCCTACTGGGGATCGAGCCCACAACCCAGGCATCTGTCCTTGACTGGAATCGAACCCAGGACCCTTGAGTCCACAGGCCAATGCTCTATCCGCTGAGCCAAACCAGCTAGGGCCATTATTTTGTATTAACTTCAAATGTATAGCGTAGTGGTTAGACAATCATATCCTTCAGTGATCCCCTGATATTTCAAGTACCCATCTGGCACTGTACATAGTTATTACAAAAGTCTTGTTGATTGGGGTAGGTGAAACTGAGCTGATAAAGGCGAAACCACAGGAGAAAATGTGAATGTGTCCACAGCCATATTTTTCATAGATGGCCCCCAAATTCCATGTCTGCTTATTTTTTTAAGTATAAAACTACTAGTACAGATGCTCTCCAATTTGCCTGTGTTTGGAAGCATCCATCATTCCCTGGGCACCAAACCCAGCCTCTCTCATGGGCTTGTTCTCACTCAAACTTCCCCCTCTTTTCCCAGGAGGGTCCAACGAAGCCGTGCCCCAGCTTACTAGTAAGTACCTACATCCATTATCTCCATTTAAAACTGCTTTGCTTCTGTGTTTCAACATTTTAGCTACACTTGTTAAACAGGAAAGCCAGCAAGTTTTGGATAAAGTGAAAGCATTAAGGCAATTTTTAAATGACAGCAATGCTTAGTGCCCCTCAGGAGGCCAAGTGGAGCAGCTCTGTTCTGGAGTTTGTCTCACTGAATTTTATTTTGTTGTTTATTTTATTTATTTATTACTTTTGGTGTGTGTGTTTCTGCATTTTTAGACAAAACAGCCGTCCTTTAGGGAAAGATAACATCAGACTGTTTATTGTAGATCTCAGCTTAAAGTGCAGATGTTTGGGCTCGGTTAATAATAGACCATTCTTTAACCTATTTTTAATTTTAGTTCAGGAAGTAACAGGAAGATATAGTCACTTTTTAAAATGTACTCTCGGGGGAGAGAGAGAGAGGTCTTTTTTGAAGGTAGATATAGATGGCTGTGAGTCACGGGCAAGCTTTAAGACATTGCCATGAAATGTCCTTGTTCCCCTTTCCCATCATCACTGCCTGTCTTGACTTTGACCGTTTCCTCTCTCATTCTCTTGATTCCTTTCCCTGGTGTGAACCCTACTCGAGTCTGGGGCATACTTTTGCTGCTGGCATCTACATATTCCTCTGAATGTCAGGCCTCAGGGTCCCTCACATCCCTCTTGTCTGGCCACCCCCGCTGGAGCTCCAAGACTTCGATGTCTAGCAGTGTTCACTTGTCAAAGTGACTATTGCTCGCTCTGATTCCTGGGAATGCTCATGAACAGACTCCATGTGCAGGGAGATGGGCCTGCGGACGGGAGCCATACCGTCCAGACCCCAGGCCCAACCAGAGTATCGCCTCTGCTGGCACTTGTGTCTGAGCAGGTAGGAGGCAGGGCTGGCAGGGGTGGGTTTGGAGTCTACCGGTGGGCTAGGTGCCCTTACCTACTGCTAGTATATGGGGCCACACAAACCTTTTGGCTCTCTTTACCTTATGAAACAGGTAGCCACATGCATGGCTCAAGTCTGGGTTCTCATTATCATATGTGGTTACCAAATGTGATTCAGAGTAGAAAATGACAATGAAATTAACAACAACAACAACATATATTCAATACATAAGTGACAGGAATTGTGCTGAACATTTAAAATTATCATATCGTTTAATTCCTACAATTCTATCAGAGAGGGACTTTTGTTATTCTCATTTAATATTAGAGAACTAAGGTTGGTTCAGAGAACTTAAATAACTTGTCCAAGATCACATAGCTAGAAAGAGTTAGGGCCAGATTTCAAACCACTTTGATCTGAGTTTTGAGCCTCCCTTAATAATTCTGCTATATTAAGTTAAACGAAAAAAAACCTAATGTCCAGGTGGTGAAGGATGTGAGTATAAGTGTGTATTTGTTTTGTGTATCTGTGCATGCTTGTGTCTTCGTATTCATGTATAATTGTGTATGTGCATTGCTCATGTATCAAGTGTTTTTGCCCATGTGTGTATGTTTATGTGTGCTGCATGTTTGCACACATATGATCATTTGTTGCATGTGTGTGAAGCCATGTGTTTACTTGTCGATGTATGTGTTTTTGTGTTCAGGTACTGCATATGTATGAATGTATATGCATGAGTGCATGTGTGTGTGATTTTATAGCATAGTGAGATGCAGCTAAGGAAGACCTGTGGTAAAATTAAAGCTTGATATTTAAGTTCTGTGCACACATTTAAAAAAATGATTCTAGGACATGTTCAGTCATAGTACTGATTAAATGGTTCAGGGTTCTAGAGCAGAGACAGCTGGAAGGAGGTGCTTCATGTAGGACCTTCCAGAAATCGTGGCATACCACCAGTTCATATGTTTCTGATCCTAGGTGATTTGCCTACATTTTTCTATGATGGGCTAATTTTCTTATTTGGGGACATGGTGCATTAACTCATTCAAGTGAGTTGCTTTACTTTTATTTTGATTTTACTGTCCTTTACTTCAACCTAAGGCACCCTTTTCCAGGATTGTCCTAAAGACATAGCCACGCTTTGGGAAGCAACTGTAAAGCGATGTGAGGTCACATAGGGTGGAGGCCTCAGGATTCCACTGTGGGTTTAAGAAATGTCAAGTGGCAGAAACCAAGAATCCTCTTTATTTTCTTAAGCTAGTACAATGCAATTATAACATGGCTCACTACTCATGGGCTCATATGTGTCCTTGTGTGCATATGTGTGGATCATGGGTTCTTTCACATTTCACCAAGATGTTTATGAAGTTGAGACTTTTTAAAAAGACCCAGTGATGGATGTTGGGACATGTGTACCAGTTAGGTAGCTCTTGGCTGCAAGTTACAAAATAATAGTTGGGCACCAAGACTGGGGAGTGATGGAAGTGGTAGACCTGGACAAGGGGGAGTATTTTGTCACTGGTGTGGTGTAGAATTACTGGTGCATTATGATAATAAACAGCAGATAGACTTCTATGCAAATCACACACTCCCTCACAGCCTGCACCCCAGGCACGCTGGTCCCAATGCTCCCCTTGCAAAACATCCAGTTAAACAATGAGGAAAATTCATTTTCTAATGAAATAAAGCCTGGAGTCAGATGGTTTCAGGGTTGCTTTGGCAGTTTAATGATATCAATAAGGATCTAAAATCTTTTTACTTGTCACTGCTCTAAACATCTTGGCAAATCACCAGGGTTGCCTCTCTTGGCCCCAGATAGCATTAGGTTGAGATAAGACAATGTCTGGCCTAAAAAGAGAGGTATTTCCTCTCAATGTCTCTTTAAATTGGGGAGGATCCTTTTCTAGGAAGCCACTCCAGAAAACTTTCCCACAGCTCCCATTGGCTAGGATTGGGTCACATGACCATGAACTATTTCAGAAGTTGGCAAACTACTACAGCCCATGGGTCAAATCTGGCCAGCCAACTGCTTTAGTTCAGCCCACAAACTCAGAACAGTTTTTACATTTTTAAATAGTTGAAAAAAACCCCACAAAATAATATTTCATGACATGAAAATTAAATGCAATTCAAATTTTAGTGTCTATAAGTAAAGTGTTACTAGAATACAGCCATGCCTGATTATTTATGTATTGACTAGGGCTGCTTTCGACCACAATACAGAGACAGAATGTCCTGAACAGCTGAAAATGTTTACTGTCTAGCCTTTTGACAGAAAGAGTTTGCTGACCCCAAACTAACCAAATAGATGGCTGGAAATTTCTGATATTTTCAACCTCTGTGGTGGATGGTGTAGAGAGATTTAGGTAACTTAGCTAAGGCCCCTCAGCAAGTGTCGCAGTTCTGAGGACAAATCTGTTTGGTTTCTTACTCTTTCCCCTGTGTTTTTCATCAGCTGAGCCCTGAACAACGAGGCAGGCAGCATGAGCAAAGCACAGTTTTTGCTCTGTGCTCAGGTAGCTGGAAAAAGATACTGCAGGAGATTAGGTTAGTGCCAGATTGTGGAGGGCTTTGAATGCGAACCTAAAAAGAACTTTATTTTGTTGAAATGGAAAGCTTATGAAGATTGAGGAGATGAGTAGTTCTGAAGAAAATGTGACAGATGAGTAACTGTCTGATATAACATGGTTGATTTTTAACAGGGGCTAACCCTTTCATCTAACATCAAAATTGTACATGCATCCCACCAACCTCAGTATCAAGCCCAGAGGGGTGCAGTGTGGCAAAATAGGATTGAATATGTGTTTTGTTTGGCTTCACTGAGACTTTCCTTAATGGGATAAATCATTAAAAATGAGAAGACCACAGACTGCATGTAAAAATATGGATTTATTATGAGATTTTTATTACACTTGGCTGATCTCTTTTATATTACTTAGTAAGTGCAGTGGCCATTGGATTTCAAGCACTGGCCTGTAGCTAATGCATTGCTTTAGAACAACAGTGTAATGAACACAGAGGGTCCTGGATAGAAATGCTCTGATGCATTTATACTGGTGTCTGGTTACTGTCTGCATGTAGACCACGGCAACTCTCCACCAGCTTCTTCCTGGTTAGAATCTGGACTTTATTTATTTATTTATTTTTGTTATCTTCGGTTGTGTAGCTGATGACTTCAAAGCTTGTGGCATAAAAATGCCCAATCATTTCATTATGTTCGTGGATTCTGTGGGTCAAGAATTTGGGCAAGCATAGCAGGGATGTCTTGGCTCTGGCTCCTCATGTGGGAAGGCTTGAACATCTGGGGATCTACTCAAATGGCTGCGGAATGGAATCATATGAAGGTTTCTTCACTCACATATGTGAAGCCTGGGCTATTTGGGACTGTCTGTGGAGGCCCTACACATGGCCTCCTCATGTGGTTTGGGATTTCTCATAGCATGGCAGTCTCATGGTAGTCACACTTCCTCCATGGTGGCGCAGGACTCCAACAGTAAGTATTTTTTAGCAAACAAGGCAGAAGCTTCATAAATAACCTTTTATATCTTAGCCTTGGAAGTCACATAGTATCACTTCTACAGTGCACTATTGGTCCAAACAGTCACAAGCCAACCTTGATTCAAGCGGAGGGGACTAGGACCCCTACCTTTTGATGGCAAGAATGTCAAAGAACTTGAGACCATGTTATAAAACTGATACAAACTGGCATATTAATTGACATCCTTGTGCACACAGCATAAAGCAGGTCATTTAACTAAAGGAGTAAATTGTCATCATAAGCTCAAACTCTCTCTAACTTTTGATTCCCCCAGCCTTGGGAGAATACAGTGAATAAGGACAATTTTAATGTATCAAAACTGAGATATGCTACTCAAACCAGGTAGTCCATTTAAAAGTCTGGATTTCTCCTTTCGAAATTTAACTTATTTGACTTTGAGTCAATACAGAATTATCTCAAGTCTGACATGAGGCTTCTGTCTCCCAAAATGTCTAGGGCTTTAAGACTGACTGCAGACCAACCAGTTCATCTTATCAGGACTCCTAATACTGAGCACACTTGAGCCTAGATCAGGGTCTTTATCTCAGATCCACAAATATAATTCAAGGTGTTCACAATCTTGGATGAGAACAGTTACACAGTTCTTTTCACCAACCTTTAACTGAAATACAGAATTTCTTTCAATTCTGAATGAAGGCACCAAACCCCATTAGTATTAGCTGTACTGATGAGCCCGTGACTTTGCCAGCAAAATAAATCAATGATACTTTCATATATTATTATAGTTGTTGCAGTTACCTTAAAATGCTGTTTATGTTCATCATTACTTTGAAATTATAGTCAATGTTAGTTATGCTAGATTGCACGTGACTGCAGTTTTCCTGTCTACAGATATATGTCCAACACAGCTGGACAGTTATCCAGTCAACTCTGCCTTCAGTAGTGGTTCAGCCATTAACCCATGAAATCCTACTCTCTCACCTTGTCTTCAGTCATATAGATTCCTTGGCATATTCTCTATCCACAGCTGTTAGAAGACCAAAACATGGAAGGAGGTGAGTTATTTTTATGCTTTGGTAAGCATTTCGCAAAACTGGACAGTCCAAATGTGAAATTGTAGCCCTCTGTAAGGTGGTGAAATTGTTCTGCTTAGAATCCCAGAGGTAGCCATGGGTCAGGATTTAGGTGGGGTTGATGGAGGAGGAACAGTGAGTATGGGCACAGGAACTTGAGAGAATGGTAGAAGCCCTACCAACACTTTCATTTGGAAATTGAGGGTTCTATCCTTATAAATAGGGCTATGTTGTGGACAGGAAGAGTCTTTACAAAATTATTTTTGGGGGGTCAGTCATACATGCACATTGCACACAATTTAAAAGATACAAAAGGAACTTAGCAAAAGGTACTCATCATACTCCTGTCCCTCAACCACACACATTGCTTTCCCAGTTGCTATCAAGTTTTTATGTATGACTCTCCACCTAATGAATTTGTATACAACTACACATACCACACACACAACATGCCTCAACTATAGCAAGAGCCTACTACTTTTTGAGCATCATGAAAACAAATTGGCCCTAATCGGTTTGGCTCAGTGGATAGAGTGTCGGCCTGCGAACTGAAGGGTCCCAAGTTCGATTCCAGTCAAGGGCATGTACCTTGGTTGCAGGCACATCCCCAGTAGGGAGTGTGCAGGAGGCAGCTGATCAATGTTTCTCTCTCATTGATGTTTCTAACTCTCTATCCCTCTCCCTTCCTCTGTAAAAACTCAATAAAATATATTTTTTAAAAAAGAAAACAAATTGAATGAGCAGATATCAATTACAAAATAAAAGCCTGCCTGATGCTTTTTCCTTGAAGAAAATTCCCTAAACCATTTATTTTTACTCCTTCTGATGTCCAGCTCCATACTTTGAATAAATTGCATGTGCCTGTATTTTTGACTTATCAACTGTAGATAAGATCTGATATTCTCCATTAAGAAATGCTTTAACTGAATCAACCTAAATCAATAAATTTAAGTCCTTTCCATTTTTTAAAAAAATTATTCTTTTAAATTCTTTTGACTATCTTTACAACTTTACTTTTATAGTGTCAATAATATTTGATTTGTATTTTGTTTTCTAAATAGAATTAATTATTCCATGCATTTGTTTATTCTAAATATTAATGGCAAATAAAATGTATACTATTTTATTATGTAAACTAGAGGCCTGGTGTACAAGATTCATGCACTGGGAGTGGGAGGGGAGCCCTCAGCCCGGCCTGCACCCTCTCACAGTCCCGGAGCCTTCAGGGGATGTCTGAATGATGGCTTAGGCCTGCTCCCCAGGTGATCGGGCGTAAGATGTCAGTCAACCCCCCCTCTGGGATCCCTCGGGGGAATGTCCAACTGATGGGCCTAAGCCGCTGTTGGACAGCCTTAGTGCTGTTGCAGTGGTGGGAGAGGCTCCTGCCACTACTGCTGGGCTCACAGCCATCAGCCCAGCTTGTGGCTGAGTGGAGCTCCCCCTGTGGGAGTTCACTGACCACCAGGGGGCAGCTCCTGCATTATGCGTCTGCCCCCTGGTGGTCAGTGCGCATCATAGGGACCAGTCATTCCTGGTCGTTCCAAGTTAGGGTCAATTTGCATATCACCCTTTTATTATATAGGATATTCCCATATCAGCATATAAAAATCTACTACATTGTCTTAAAATAGCAGTATAAAATTTCTTTATATCAGTATACCATGAATACATACATAATCACTCATCTATTGGTGGATATTTGGACTGTTTCCAGTTTTCACTATGGTAAACAAAGTAGCCAACAACTCCTTATTCATGGTCTTTGGGCACTTGTGTATTTTTCTCTAGGATAGGTTAGTGTAATGAAATTACTCAAAGTGTAGACACATTAAAACTTGGGATAACTCTTGCCAAATTGCTTCCCCCTATTCACAAAAACCTTTAAAATATATTTCTTCCACATTGAAGGAGAATGCTTGCTTCGTTATAGCATTTTCAACATTTGAAATCATTGATTTTTTGATAAGCTGATTAGCAAAAATTGATATCTTATTCATATGCATTTCTTTTATTACTAATAATATCTTTTTTCATTGGTATCTCACCATCTGTTTATTGACATTTATAATTCTGCAAATTGCCTGTTCATAGCCTTTGCTCATTTAACTATTGAGATATGGGCCTCATAGATTTTTAGGAAATCTATCTATTTTGGATAATAGTTTTTTGTTTTGGACATTGTATATACTTTCCTCCAAGTGTTGCTTGTCTTTCAATTTTGTTTGTGGTGCCTTTCCTGACACAGAATTTAGCATTTTAAAGTAGTTAAATCTGTCAGTCTAGTTTATAGTGTCTCAATTAGCATCTCAAACTCAACATGTATAAAACTTCACTTCCCATTGTGCCCCTGTAACATTCTCCTCTTGACCATTCATCCATCCAGGTATTCAACAAATCTTGCAATGCCTAGGGGACCCATGAGTATTGTTTTTGTTTTTATCATGCGGTGGCTGGCAAACTTCATGACCAATGATTTTGTAATACTTTTAAAAACAATAGAGGAGGTCAAATAAATCTTTTAAAATGCAATTATCATGCGCTCCACCTAGAAGCAGAAACAATAGATTGCTAAGATGGTGTCTGCAAGTTCCTGCAGTGAAACTTTATTACAAATCACTAAGAGTGCTGCCCCAGGATAGGCTTCTTGACCCTGATGTTGTCAAACTTTATTTGGTTCTCTTTAGCTCACTAATCTCCAAACCAGACCTCTCGTCAGCCCACAGAGACCCCATTTTTTATTGTGAGCACAATAAGAGTGGGAAGTGTGCGGAAGGAATGGTGCAGACTCCTGCAGGAACCCAGGGCAGGTGTTCCCTCTGTGGTGGAAATGGTTCCGGAATCCTCCCCATGCTGGAGTGGGAGTTGTGAAGCAAACTATCAGTTTGAAAAATGATTCCTCTTTTCTTTCTTCTTGGGATTGCTCTCCAGGCCTCCTCCTCCTCCTGACTCTCCCATTGGTCCTGTCAAGGAAGGGAGAACATTGCTTTATGTTCATTCTTTGCCCTCCCCTGGCTTCCAAGGCTGTCCTTTGGGAACCTCACAGCAACTTCCCTTTGCAGAGCACTTGACAACATGGAACCTGGATTGACTCAAACTCATGAATTCCCCTCCTGAAACCTTAGGATGCCATGGGGTCCCCCAGCTGATTTCATAAATTTGGTGTCACATTGTAAATCTCGCAGCTGCGGAGTGGCTGGAACATCTGCTTGGTTTTGCTATTCTCTTTACACCAAAAGGAAACTAACTCTAAAGGTTAGTAAGTCCCAGGCATAAATCCGAAATATCAGGTACTTTTACTTCCTAAAAATAACATCTTAGTGCGCACACACACACACACACACACACACACACACACACACACTTATCATAGCTCATAGAACTCTGCTTAAAGAATTAGGGAGTAGGAGGCCTAGCCAGTTTGGCTTAGTGAATAGAGTGTTGGCCCACAGACTGAAGAGTCCGGGGTTCCATTTTGGTCAAGGTCACATACCTTGGTTTGCAGGCTCTTCCCCAGCCCAGGCCCTGGTTGGGGCGTGTGCAAGGAGGCAACCAATGGATGTGTTTCTCACACATCCATATTTCTCTCTGTCTTTCCCTCTCTCTGAAAATCAATGGAAAAATACCCTTTGGTGAGGATTAACAACAGCAGCAGCGGCAGCAACAACAACAACAACAACAACAACAGAATTAGGTAGTAGGAAAAGGAAATGAGGAAGTAGCAACTTGGAATTTATTGGGCTCTTTATTTATCTTTAGCAATTTAAAGATGGGAGCAGTCATAGAAAATAAATAGCTCAAGAGAATGCCAAACAAGAGCTGTTATCTATAACCTTTAGGTTAGGCATGGGGGGCCATTTTTCAGAGCAAGATTTTACCTATTTCCCTTTCTCATAGACTAGTGTATTAGGTTAGGTCAGTGGTCTGCAAACTCATCAGTCAACAGAGCCAAATATCAACAGTACAATGATTGAAATTTCTTTGGAGAACCAAAATTTTTAAACTAAAACTATATAGGTAGGTACATTCAACTTTAAATTCATCTTTAAATTCATGGTTTTCGTCTTCCATTTTCCTTTGCTTCTTTTTTGTAGCCATCTCAAACAGGGCACCTAAAAAAATGTTTCATTTTATAATAATAAAGCCACCAACACAAAAGAATTACAATTCTTAAATTGATGACAAAAATACCTGTAGGATTTGCAGCTGGTTGGAAAAATACAGATAACTTTATGCTTCAAGTAGGTACTTTTGTCACCCACGCGCCATTTGCGGACGTGACTAGCACTAACCACTGCACATGAGACTGCTGACTGACTGGCTCACTCAACTCATGCATGAATCGCATGCGCCTCTCCCGCGCTGCGTCTCCCGTCGCCCAATCGACCGACAGATCCCGTGCGTGGTATTTTGTGGAAGAGCCGCACTCAAGAGGCCAAAGAGCCGCATGTGGCTCATGAGCCACGGTTTGCCGACCACTGGGTTAGGTTATGCTGTGGGAACAAACACTCCCTTTCCCCAATGTCAGCCACTTAATACCACAAACTTTATTTACGGCTCATGGGAGCCTAATTGGGGTTAAGTAGCCCTCCTGGGCAATTGACCTTCACGCTTGGGGGAGAGAAATGAAATGCCAGAGAGTGGCACACAGCTCTTAAGGGTTCTGTAAGTGACCTATGTTAATTTCTGCTATCACTTCACTAGCCACATGGCCACACCCACCACAAGGAGGTTTGGAAATGTGAAAGAGCACATGGATATTTGGCAACTGGTAAATGTCTCCAAGCTGTATTTGAGGCAGATATAGTAAAGATAATATTATTCCTTGTTATAACTTCTTAATCTTTGACTTAGCAACTCTCCCTTTCTCTCCTCCCCCTTCCTTTTGACTTCTACCACCAATAGCCATATAGGATGCTAACATTTAACCTTAAAGAAAAGATAAGAAGTCAATATGACTTAAAAGGTGTGTATGTAGAAGAATATCTATGGACTAATATAGTTTACCTAAAGTTATTATAATAAAAAATAATAGAATTCTCAACTAAAGGTTCTCAAACTATGGTGATTCTCAGACTCTCAAACAATTTCTACATTAGACCACTTGGTTGGCAGTTCAAACCCATCCTCACTGTACTCCCCTCCTGAGCCACTAGGGAAATCACTTGGGACACTAGGTAAATATACAGATTCCTGGGCTCCATGCTAAATCCACTTAAATCAGAATTCCACTGGGTAGAGCTCCTTTTGAAAGAGCTCCACAGACTATTCTAATAAACACTGAAATTTGAGAAAGGCTAACTTGTAGTAATTCTCCCAGGAGTATTTGTATGTTTTAAAAGGACAGCTGAAAGGAGAAAATGTTTCATACAAAGGAATGATTTACTAAAAATTGAAATTCAAACATCAGTGGGAGCGTGGTCTTTGGGTGAAGGCCTTCCTACATCAGGTCAGATTCCATGTGTTTGCTTATTCAACTATGTAAAGTTGGCATGTACAATTTTTGTATTGTTTTGTTGCTTTTTAAAAGGTCTCTCCAGGTAGTCTATTCAGTATGTTGCATCTATTGGGTTTCCCTCACAGGAGATTCCTATTATGGCTTTTCATTTTTAGTTGTGAGTTTATCTTCAGTGGGAGCTACATTGTCTCCTGTGGGAATCGTTGAACCCTGGAATATGAAAGCATCCCTACAGAGTAGTTTTTTCTTGGTTCTACTAGGTGTCCAATGGGTTTTCCTTGCTTAGAACTATTTCTCTGTGGTTGGCATGGTGGCGCCATGCAGAGAAGGGTATACTAGGTGTCTCTAATTCACACATGGCATAGTCATGAAGTTTTTAGTTCTGTCCATCCACAATATCAGCAATTATAGTCATTTTCCCCCCTAGATTCCCTCTTCTAGTCTATCCCCTTAGACTTCCTAGACCTTCTCTGATATCCCCAACTCACTTCCTTGGGTGGCTATGGCATCATCTTTAAGATCTAATTTTGTTACTTTTAATTTCTTTTTTATTTCTTGGCACCAAAGAAATTAAAAGTCTTTATTTAAATTCAGTGTAGAATGTTCATAAAATAGTTATAATTTATCTAGTATGTGTTTGGAGCCAGGCCAAGGAAAGGGATAAACTCTGCATTTTCCCTGAAGTTTTTATGAGTTTTTTTTTTTTTTTTTAAGGAAGCACATTCCTTTGCAGTTCATTTGTTTTGTGGCATCACTGCTGTTTTGTGGGCGAATTCTCTTTGCACTTGAACAATAGTTGATGTTTAAAGGTCCTATTTCAAGCAGAAAACAGTCCATTAATCATACTCTCTCCTAGAACTTAGCTCATTTTCCTCATCATAGTAGTTGTCACCATAGTACACGTGGTCAGCTCCAGACAGCTTTGCCTTCCACACCATAGGCTTCTAGGGCCCGTGACCAGATCACACTAATCTTTTTATCTCCAGAGCTATCACGGTGGTTGGCACATAGGGGGACAGCAGTGTTTGTGTGACAGTTTCTAGGCATGAAGCCTTGCCTATGGTAGTGATGTTTGCTGCCACACAAGAAGGGCCTCACAGAATTCTGGGCCTGGTGTGAATGGTTAGAGCATCCTTATCGGTTTATTGGATTTTTAAGTGCTATTAATGGCTATTAACTAGTCTGTGTAGATTAACACCTGCTCCCCACTTGGCTGCACACACAGCCATTAGTTGCAGAGAATAGCCTCCCTGGGGGATCAGAAGTACATAGAAATTCAAGGGGCTTGTCTCCTTGTTCTCAGTGATGGCCGTGGGTCCCCAAGTACATGCTCAGAGGCCATCTGCTACATGCTCTGCTAGCCCACCGGCCCCCCCTCTCCCCTCTCTCCTCTTTCCCTCCCTCTCTATTTTACCTACCTCTCTGGATGATATTTATTTGTTAATAAATATTTCTTGAGTGAACTCTTTTAATTGTCTCTAAAAGGGCAAAAATATTATCCATCTCATTTTTTCATACAGAGGCAGCCTCTCTAAAGTATAAACTAATGATGATGGATAACATTTGCTAAGCTCATCGTTATCCACTGGGTATCTGTTGCTAATCATTTCACACCTGTGGAATCACTTCATCCAGAAACCACCTGTGAGATGGGGCTATGACACATTATGTTGAATCCTGCTCACCTGAGGCAGGGAGTCATTCACCCCAGACGACACACTCTGTAAATGGTAGAACTGACCTCTGAGTCTAGGCTGTTTGGCTATAAAGCCTGACCTTCTAATTGCTCGAAGAGTATGCATCTGCCGAAGAAACACTTTATGCTGGAGCGTCCACCAGGCCCAACCACACAGTGGGATCTTTATTTTTTATTCAAGAGGGACATAAAGGAACAGAGGGCTGGGTCCCTTATCCCCTTCCAGATGGGAAGATTCAGGAAGGAGATGGAGAATCAAAGCTGTTAGGTTTTCTATGGCAAGTCTGAGTCTGAAAGCTTACATCAGTACCAAGGAGTTTTGGTCTGTGTATCTGGGGTTCCTGTCCTGGTTTCTAGGTGATAAGTGTTATATTTTAAGAGCATAATGATAGTAATATTAAAAATGTTAATGTTAATTTTAGAAAGACAAGGTCATAATCTCTCAGAAATATTCAGATTGTTTCTTTAATGATCCAAAATCAACTTTGAGATGCAAGCGAGTTTATTTTTATGAGAGAGAGAGAGAGAGAGAGAGAGAGAGAGAGAGAGAGAGAGAGAAAGAGAGAGAATGCGAACCTTAACAGTCTCTGGAGAAGCTGGCAGTCTTTGTGTGAGACAGCTGGCTCTAGAGAGAGGAAGTAAGGCAGCACTCCCAGTAAGAGAGGACACTTTTCCACTCTGCCTGCACTGGAGTCCAGGATCTGGACTGTAATTATGTATGTGTTTGTGCATAGGCTCCATTGGATCAGATATTTTTACACTATCTGGCGACTAAAGAAGATTAAGTAGAGGATATGGGCAAGATCCAGAAAATTTCTTTGTAAAAATGCTAACATGCAATTTTTGTCCCTTCTTCTGGCTTATCTCTTTCCTGTTGACTGAGGTTTAAATAATGATGGGAGATTCAGCAGACATATTGAACCATGAGGTCTATCGTGTTGGAGCAAAAGGAGTGAGCCTGGTTCCTTGTGAAGAGCAAGATCAATCCTGGACCGGCTTTGGTTTAGACAAGAAAAATGTGTTTTTTAGTTCATTGAAGCTATTGCTAACTTGGGTTTTATACCACTTGCAGCTAAATCTCATTGTAGTTGAGCCATCCTGTACCAAGTGACTCCCAATGGACCTTACACAGTTTGAGCTGGAGAGAAACAAAGCCTGTTTAATGATTCAATCATCCTGCAGCTAGCAGTCCGGACCAGAAAAATCCTGTCTGAATAATGGTGGTAGTGCTCACTCTATTTGGACACTTTCCCTAAGTTCTTTGCCTAGCTGACTCTTCCCAATGTGATCTATGTAGAGAAGATGACATTGTCACTTTTCTGTGGTGCTTCTGACTCTCGCCTTCTGCTGTTTGCCAGGGACCTTTGCTGTTTCCATCAGGAATGCTGGGTTCCATCCCATGTTGTGTAAGATAAGAATTTGGTTGGGCCTATCCTTATATTACCAGAGGGTCTGAGTGATGCTGGCAAGCCTGATTCCATTTCTTTCTCTCCAGAGAAAGAGGCTGAGTGAAGATGATGAGGGTGGTAGGGGCAAGGTGGAAGCTCTGGGACAAAGTCCATTTTGATTTTTGAAAATTTGAACAGATCTCCCTTCTAGACCAGCCAGCTCGGCTAAGTGTATCTAGGCTAGAAACTAAGGAAGCTTCGAAGAGTGAATGGAAGTAAAGCTCATGAACATGTTAGGAACAGAAAAAATGCAAAATGCAATGGGATGGAATTACGCTGAAGGATTTGTAATTACTTGTGCTGATAGTAAGGGATCTTATCGCTACCGCTGTGGGCCAGGAGGCAGCCACTTCCTCCTCTTCTGTGTGATGATATCTCTGTGACTTGGTTCTTAACTCATGCTTAGGAGCTGATGCTGCACTTGCAAAATTTTTTTCTAAATTTTAAATAATGACAATAAACCCTATGAGTCTTTCCTAACTTGGGCAACTTTTTGCTGCTCTGGCCATGCAGTATTTGATGTAAGAGGACTTTAATGAAGGACTGTACTTGGGGAGAAATGATTGACAAGTATGTGCTTCATTATGTCTTTTAAGGCAGCATGAACAGCCTACACAAATGGGGCATAAAAGCAATATCTATTTTTGTAATTTGGGATATATGGGGAACATCACATATAATTATTTCTATAATTGCTATTTCTATAGCAATAGCAGCACTGACTATATACTGGATACTTTCTAAGTACTTCTCAGATGTTAACTCTCCAAAACTAATAGTCCCACAAGGCAAATTCTACCATTGTCCTCATTCCACTTTTCAGTTGAAATGAGGTAACTGAGACACAGAGAGATTAATTTGTTTAAGGTCACACAGTTAACACAGGTAGAGCTGAGATTTGAACCAGGAATTCTACCTGTAGAGTCCAAGCTTTTATCCATTACACAGATCATTTCTTGACATTAAATGAAATCATCCCCCACCACACACATACGATGTTGAAAAAACCTAAAAGTGCCAAATTATCCATCCTCAGATTCCCAACATATCATTCTTTTTAATAGTTATGACAAGATCTTGTGCATGGATTTAGATAGTCACAGAGAGTAAAAATTATCCTCATTCTCTGTGTGGCTTTACTAGACAAGTAAATAAACCTCCCCAAGCTTTAGATTTCTTGTTTTAAAGTTGTAATAATAATTCCTTCTTTACTGGATTGTCAGGGACATCAAGTAAGAGGATCTATAAAATGCCTGTGTTATTTGGGACTCTTTCAGTTGTCAGTGACTGAAAACCCAACTTAAATTGGGTTCAGCAAAAAAGTGGGAATTGTTTGCTCTTTGTAAATGAAAAGCCACAGGGTGTTCCTCAAGCTGGATTCACACCCAAATGAAGGGATCTGTTTTGTTTGTTTGTTGTTTATCCACTTTTCAGCTCCATTTTCCTCTCTTCTTTATACTGGCTTCATTCTCAGGTTTCATGGGAGGGCAAAGTGGCTCCAACTCCATAACTTCTCAGATTCAAATCCAACAGGAAGGCAAGGGCTTTGGTATTAGCTCTGATTAGCTCTGATTGGCTGGGCTGAGTCGTGTGCCCTTCCTCCAACCAATCACTGTGCCTGGGGAAATTGCTTGCTCTCATTGGCCAGGAATAAATCATGTGCTGGAGTCAGGGGTGGAGTCAATATTGGGGGAAGTATGGGGATTAAGACTTGGGGAGGGGTGTCTCCTTGGATGTAAAATCAGGATGCTTACCCTTATGGAGGAAAGTGTAAGTGAATACAGAAACAACTGTTCACTTCAGTGCCTGGTCCATGTGAAGAACTGTATAAATGCTGGTTCCAGGCCAGTTCTAGTATTGGAACTCACAGGAGCTCCAAAACCTCTTTTTAGATGGTGTAAACTAGAACGGCATTAGATCACTTTGTTTTAACAGAGTAATAGATGTCATCACTAGAATTGCAAGAAAGCACATCCTTACCTTACTTTTTATTCAACATTTTCTTCCATTGCTGCTCATCGTATTCCCCCAGTGATCCTAAAAGCCTTCCACATCCTTTCCTCAGATACAAAGACCAGAGATCAAGTGGAGGATAATGCGTCTGCCTTATCTTATCAGGCAGTCTGCCAGCAAACGATCACTAACGCCCCAGCATTCGAGAACACATCCAGTGCCGAACTTGGAGAGAAATTGTTACTGCAAGGAGAAATAAAACCAGGAGGCCACACTTTTCCTCTAATCTTTACTATCATTTGTCAAGTTAGTCATTTGGTGTTATTCAATTATTTATTTGTTCAACGAATATTCATTAAGCCCCTATGCTGTATGTATCTGGTTTTATGTAGGCACTGGAACTTCAAGGACTTGTGAGTTATTTTATCTTATTTTATTATTTTTTTATGTCATTTATTCCATCCTCCTTGCCCCTGGAAATTGCTGTGACTAACTTGCTACAACAATAGGAGGACCTACCTGAGAAAACAGAGCTGAGCTGGAGAACCAGCATTTGTCAAATTCTTCACATGGACCAGGCACTGAAGTGAACAGTTGTTTCTGGGGCTCTATATTCACTTACACGTCCCTCCCTAAGGGTAAGCATCCTGATTTTACATCCCCTCCCCAAGTCTTAGCCCCCATGCTTCCCCCAATATTGACTCTGCCCATGACTCCAACATGTGATTTATGCCAGGCCAAGGAGAGCAAGCTAGTGTCTGAGCTGAGTCCTTCCTTCTTTTTTTCATCTCTTTTAACCTCACTTTGGGGGAGCTGGTGTTGACTAAACGTGAACAGATGTTGATCTGAGATGTGGCAGTTATCACCGCTTCTACGTTATTGTTGCCCCACCTGCCTTTGCGTCCCATCAGGAGATACCAGCTCCTTGAGAGGAGTGTCCCAACTGCTCAGCACACTAGCCCGGATGACCTTGGCTGCCACCCGATTAGCTGCAATCCTGGGAACATCAGAATGCTGACTCCATCAGGGGGCCCAAGGGTGGGGAACAGAAGAAATACTTCTCTTTTTAATTCTCTGTGGAGCAAACTCATTGCAAACACCAGCCTAAATGTGAAATGGGGGAATTGGTATGTAGCGTAGTCAGAAACATTTAGTAGCAAGTTCCAGGTGCTTAACTCAAATTGGTTTGAGCATGAAGAGGGAATTGTTGGTTTAGCAGCCCCAAATCCGACTGGCTTCAGGATGGCTGTATTCAGTTATTCAAGCAGTGGTTTCAGAAGCTGTCTCTCTCTCAGCTCAGCTCTACTTTCTTAGGCAGGTCCTCCTATTGTGGCAAGTTAGTCACAACAATTCCAGGATTGTTTTCTACCAGCTTTGTAAGCACAGCAGAAAGAGAGCATCTGCTTTCTCTGGTTCTAGCAAGAATTCCAAGACTGATTTGCATCAGTCTGCTTTGAATCATTTGCCCACCCCCGAACCCATCACTGTGGCCAGTGGGATAGAATTGTCTGACTGCCCAGGCTTCCTCCTGGAAGGGGAGGTGGACCAAAAATGGGGAAGATGTGGTTCCAAAGGTAAATCTAAGGCCTGGCAAAAACCTATCTTTTTGAATTAGTGTTTTTGTTTTCTTTGGGTAAATATCCAGAAGTGGAATTGTTGGGTCATATGGTAGTTCTTTTTTTAATATCTTGAGGTCTCTCAATACTGTTTTCCATAGTGGCTGCACCAATTTACAGTCCCTCCAGCAGTTCATGGGGTTCTCTTTTCTCCACATCCTCACCAACAATTGTTTGTTGACTTTTTGATAATAGCCATTCTGACAGGTGTCAAGTGATATCTCATTGTGTTTTTTTGTTTGTTTGTTTTGTTTTGTTTTCTGATGATTAGTGATGGCAAGCATCTTTTCACATGCCTATTGGTCATTGATAGTATCATAATAACTTTGTGCAGTGACAGATGATTACTAACCTTTTAATCACCTAGTAAGGTATATAAATGTCGAATTATCATTGTATACCCAAAACTAATATATTGAATGTCAACTACACTTCACTAATGAAACAACAAGAAAGTAAGCAAAAACAACAGGCATTTACTTGAGACTCGGGATTTTTATGCGTTTTCTAATACAATTTCAAGATCCTACAAAGAACCTAGAAAATATGGACAGGATCTTTTCAGGCCCCTGAAAATTATAATTAGTCTGTTTGTCCTATCAATCTTCACAGGAATAAAAAGAATGAATTGAAGATAAGTTTTACTTCACCAGGGCTATTATTAAGTTCTCTAGATAGATCTTTGTTTCTATCCCAATAAATTACTTAACTGGCAATCACTGAAAAATATTATGAAGCTGTGTGTGATGGCTACTGTTATGTGCCAACTTGGCTAGATTATAGCATGAGTTATATTCAATCAAATACTAATACACACACACACACACACACACACACACACATATATATACACAAATGATCTACAAATACATGCATAGGTATACACATCTATATATAAGTATTCATTTGTATATATAAATATATAGTAGGTACATCTTCTGTTTCTGTTCTCTGATATAACCCTGGCTAATTCACCATGGAATGTCAAAATATAATCTGTACTTGAAAAATGACATTGACAGTTATATCACTGAGTTTTTAAGTCAAAGTTGAGGCAGAAACCTATTCATTTTCCTTCAGTGCACAACTGGTGTAATTTGATTAAAACTCTATTGGAATAGTTTGTGGGCCTCTTAAAAACAAAATGTCACTGTAACACTGGAAATAAATACCTGGTAATACTTGAAATATAGCGCCTTTCTGGTGAGGAATTTAAACTACTTCACAGGCATTATCTCATGCACCCACAAGTCACAGTAATGAGGTAGGTGGCAAATATGACCAACCCCACGTTATAGAGTGAAATTGGGTCACGGTGAATGTGACTTGTCCAAAGCGATGATGGAACTCACTCACAGACTAGGAATAGAAAAAGAAGTCCTGCAGGCTTTAGCTTTAGGCCTGTGTTCAGCCAATTGAAGTTGTGGTCTCCAGGTCCCCCATATGGGATTAACCTGGGGTTATTATAATGCAGATTCCTGGCCACTGCCCAGAACTGAATCCAATTCTGACAAATGGATCAAAGTGTTTGCCATTTTAGTGAGCTCCTCGGGTGAGTCTTAGCATATGAAAGTCTGAGAACTGGTACTTCAGTGCAGTTTTTCCATCCTGTCTATACCTTCACTGTTTAGCTTCATGGGTACAAATATTGAAAAATTTAGGTACTCAGTGATGGTTTTTCTGTTCAAGTAGAAAAGGAAAACTGAAAGAAAAATAAATTGGTTGACTTTCACTTTTATAGCATATTTTTAAATGCTTCTCATTATTTCCAGAGAGCTGTTTAAAGAAAATGAATCTGTGAGTCACTGGTGGGAATATTCTATCAACTTCCTGATCTCCATTTATTGGTATTTGCATAATGTGTTTTTTCTTTGTAGCCTTTTGTGCTCACCTGAGAGACCTCTCTCACTCTCTCTTAGAGGTTATCTGAGTCCTTTAACCAAATAAATGCACACAGCATTTGTAAGACAAGGACACTTTTGCTAGAATGGCACTGGCAGGAATTGCACAGCAGCTCTTAAGCTGTCTCAAAGACCAGGGAAATGTCTGACAGGGTGAGTTCACCTTGGCAAAACCATTTGATCCACCAGCCAAACAAACTCAACTGGCAGTGATGCAAACATTGATTGGGCTTGTAGCTTAAATGTTCTTACCCTTTGTCATTTTTTTTAAGTCTGACAAAGGAAGTTTCTGTACAGCAGAGATTCTGAAAAGCAAGAAAAGCTTACTTATCTAGGAAAAAGAGGTTAGGCTATGCGGTGTGTTCAAATATACAATAGAAGCTGGACTATTACTGCACACACTGTTGGTGTTCATAGGAGGTCTTTGGAAGCACAGAGTCCTAGAGATCTAGAAGGAAGGGGACACTAATGACTGGGTCCATCCTACAAGTTAGCACCTGCCCCATCCACCAGGCCTCAGCTAACCTGTGCTTAAAGTCACAAGGCAGGTGAGGCAAAGAGGATGGATGGAGGGATGGAAGTTCCTCAAGACTGCAGGCAAAATCCCATTTAGTAGAAACCCATTCACAAATCCTTACTACCTAGAGGTGCAATTATAAATATGGGTTTAGTCACTGAAATTCCAATTTTTTTACTCTGTTTCCAAATACCAAAATAGATGATAAAAAAATAAAATGAAGTTCAATAATATGTTTTCACAAATAATTCAATAGGTAAACTTGAAGTAAACAGTGTGAAAGCCATGTGTCATGTGGAAATGTTTAAATAAAGTATGGAATCGTCATACAGTGGAATTTCATGTAGCTGGTAATCAAATGAGTTATTTCTACATGTAGGGATGCCGGGGATAATATGTAACATGTATTTTTAAAGCAAATTGCGACAAAGTGCAGTGTGATTCTAGTTTGTAAACTAATAACAACTATACATAGTAGCATAGGCCTATGAAGAAAACCTGGAGGAATAAGCCACTGATGGTTAAGAGGTTTGGGACTGCAGGAGATATTTGCTTTGCACATTATGAATTTCTGTTATATTTGAATTCCTTATAAAGAATACAATTACTTTCTTAATCAGAGCAAATTTTAAATGTTTGAAAAATGAAATGCTGAAAAATTCCTTAGCAGGGGGAGATTTTTCTGCATGGGCTAGATTGCTTGAGGTTCTTATAATACTGGTTTAATGAAGTTTGGACCAAAGATGCTATGCAACTTTGGTTCTCAGTGAAGCAAGTGCTGGACAGAGTTGGGAGTGTAGGCTTATGGGGCTGTAGCACCTGAGAAAGGAAGAGGGAGGAAGCAGGGTTGGGTGGGGAAAGCCTTCAGACCCTGATACAGACATGATGAAGTCTTAGCTAGTTCACTGGGAAGCACTGGGTGCCCCAGAAGGGGGGTGACATGGGCAGGAAAGCTGGGGAAAATCCTGCAAGAATTAACACCTGCAGGCTTCTGGACATCCTGGCTCCTGGAAGCTAGAGGGTCAATACTTTCTTTAATGGGTATCCAAGATAAACATTCACACGTCTGCTACCACCATGCCCTTAAAGCGTCAGGCTTAGGTGTCTACTTACAGTAAAGATAGTTTGGGGTGAAATTTTCAGCTTTTCCCAGGCTACAGTGCTTTTCTATCTACAATGCTTTCTAATCACCTCACTTCTAGTTCAGCTAAATACTAAAAACATTGTTTAAGAAGTGGCTCATTATAGGTGAAAAGGATAAAGTTATTTCTATTAGAATAGATATATCCGTGCACTTCTATGAACTTCTCCAAATGATTTCAGAAAAGGTATTGGCAAATATCAATGGCAAATAGTTCCTAAGTATAGACACTTTATAATCATTCACACGCCATTCTCACAGGATTGGCAGGAGCAACGTTGGGGAGGAAGGACCTTGGAGGCCATGTCTGGGGACTCCCAAGTGTGTTTTGGCTGCAGTTCAGGTGAGGGTGTGTACAGAGGAAGAGTGGGAAACAGATCGTGGAAAATCTTGAGGCTGGGTTCAGTGTGGGAATGAGGGTGGGAAGCCAAGAAATATTTTTAAGTAGATGTGTAACAGATGAGGACAAAGTCAGTTGATAGGTGGGAAAGAGGAGATGGGCAAACCAGTAAGAAAGTTTTTCTGGTAATTTTGGGCTTGAAGTAATAAATACTTGAACTAAAGTGATCAAAGTGGCCCTGAAAGAAAGAAGAAAATTTAAGAGCTACTTCAAGAAACAAGCAACAAGAATTGGCAAAGAGATGTGGTGGGAGAAGAGAAAAAAGTGTCAAAATGATTTAAAAGTTTTGAGATTGGGTGGATCCGGTGAAGGAAGGTGTCATTGGGCAGAGAGCAGGTTTTATGGAGTTGACGAGCTCAGTTTTGGTTGTGTGGAATTTGAGGTGCTTATGAGACACTGATGGGCTACATAGTTGGTTGGGAAATTGAAATCTGAAGTTTACAGGCTCTTACTGGTGCCTTATCAAAACAATTTATGAAACATCAAAGGGGTTTCATAGGAACTGAGTAATTAAAGAGTTTCAGATGAGATCTTTATTTATTGGGCTTTTGGTTTGCTATTAAAAAAAAAATCTGTGTTTGTAAAGTAGGAATTGAAGATTATTTTCCCCCAAGAGTAGGTTTGTTTAAAACTCTCTTCTTAGAAGTCTATATGAACTTTCAGTAGTGATTTTACTTCACCAATGCGTAAAGATTGCTGAATTTTAACAAATCAAGCCTTAAAGACAATTGCATAAAAAATCACGTTGGGCACGGATGACATCATCTCAAACTATTGTGTTGACTCAAATGAATGAGAGAATCAAAACCAGATGGGTTTAGTGGATTTGCAGATTACTGTCAAAGTGTTCAGCCCTCAGAGTTTCTGAGTTGAGCAAACACTCTCTCTGAAAGATTATTTAAAATATTCAGTAACTTGCATCCTGGCCTGCTGTTGCTCTGAACTTAAGCGGTAGATGATCAGAGGGCAACCCTACCCGCCATCAGGGCTGAGAAACATCAATTAGCCTTTGGATCCAGGCAGTGAGAATCCATGGTGCTTTTCCTTCTTTTTTTGCTCATCAGTCACATCAAATATTTTACAGTTCACTTCAGAAATCATTGTTTAAATTGAAAAGTTGGTGGCCAATCCAAAAGCTGAGACTTACTTTCCAAAACAATGCTTTTGAAATGCCATTACAATTTTAGGCATTTGAATTTTTTTTAGGTTATAGACATCTTATTTTTTTCCTTCCACCACCTTGAATTAGTGTGGCAACTGTGCAATTTGTATAAGATATTTTCAGAAGGAACACAGAATTTTTTCTTCCAAGAAAATGATGGCATTAATTCTTTCAATTGTGTACATTGAATATGTAGGTCTTAAAAATATAAATTTTAGAGTTTTGGATTGAGAGTCCTAATGGATGTATTTTATTATGAACAGAGGAGATCTATATATAGTGGGGCCTTGACTTACGAGTGTCCGACTAACGAGTTTTTTGAGATACCAGCTATCTCTAGGCTGATTTTTTGCATTGAGTTGATAGAGTATTTTGAGTTAACGAGCTCCTTAACGAGCTCCTTAATGAGCTCGGTCACGGAATGAATTAAACTCATAAGTCAAGGCCCCACTGTATTTACTTCTTACTGGTAATAATCTATTAATAATTGGATCACTATTCTTTACATGGGATCTGTGATACTGGGAAATCTGGTGTACAGAAAGTGTGATGAGAAACAAATATTAACAAGTATTAGTAAAGATTAGTGATAGTCTGTCCTTTTAGTGATATTGCTACAAAACTCATTTGTGAGTATGAAAGAGGCCTTTTTTGTGTGTGCTGAATTTCAAATTATTTGCCCCCTAACCTGTCTCAGTCTAGTTATTTTAAAAATGAATTAATCTGAATTTTTAAAATTATTTATCATATAGACTGTGATGCAGTAAGGAGTTTTAGATTTATGTACCAATAATATGAAAGAATAATGACAATATTTTAGAATTGCAACTCAGAGTTACCAATGGTTGACTTTGCTAAGTAAGGACATTGATACAAAACATGTGCTATTTACTAATTCCATTTCTTGTAGCAACTGCCAGTATTCGCCAGTGTTCACACAAGAAGACTTTCTGGCACACAGAAAGACTATTTCCCCATCTCCCTCTAGTCAGGTGGAGCTATTTGATTGTGGTCGGGCTAATGGAGTGTAAGCAAAAATGACTTGATTTAGTTCCAGACCCAGGCAATTAAGAGCCAGAAAGCCTTCTATGCTCTTTCTCCCATTCCTCGTGCCCAGGTTAAAGCCAAGAACTTGAAGATGGTGGATCCACACAATAGCAGTTACCTGGATTCCTGAGTCGCTGGTTGGAGGAGAGCTGCCATTAGAGCCACCACAGTGGACTGTGATGAGAGAGGGGAGAACTGACATGAATGGCCTCATACAACACCATTTCATAAAAAGAGGGATGCTTCAAACCCAAAAGATGTAGAAAGAATATAATCTCAGAATTAAAAAAAATTAAATATCTTTTACTCTGGCGCTGCTGACTGCCTAAAACAGGGGTCCTCAAATTTTTTAAACAGGGGGCCAGTTCACTGTCCCTCAGGCTGTTGGAGGGCCGGACTATAGTTTTAAAAAAAACTATGAACAAATTCCTATGCACACTGCACATATCTTACTTTGAAATAAAAAAACAAAACTGGAACAAATACAATATTTGTATTTGCATGTGGCCCGCGGGCCATAGTTTGAGGACCCCTGGCCTAAAACATGGTCACCAGCCAGCCAGGTGTTTGGGAGCCCTGACATGGTACTTAAGAGCAGTGACTGGAGTCAGACAGACTTAGGGTTGAGTCCTGGCTCTGCCACTTCCCAGATGTGTAGCTTTTCCAAGATCCTATCTCAGTTTCCTTATTTGTAAAATGGGGTAATAGTATCTCTATTTTCATTTGGGGTCAAGGTTAAATGAGATGATGAATGGCTCCTTGTAAGTGCTAAATAAGCATTTTTTATTATATATATCTTCAGATCTTATTATTTCCCATGTTTCTTTGGAGTGTATACCCTTATAAAATTTTAAGTATTTTAAATTTTAAGTGTATAAAATTTTAAGTATTTTATAAACCCGGAAATGAAAATGTAAGCATTTTAACATCCACTGGAAAAATTTTCCTGACATTTCATTAGGAATTACTGACAAAAGGAAACTGGTTATTAGAAAGTTAAAGAAGGAGAAGAGGCTGGTATATTGGGAATAGATAGTTTGGGCTGTGAAGCTTTGTTAAAGAAAGAAAAGCAAAGACCACCATGTCATAGAATCATGTTTCCTTGCTTGGAATGTATTCAGGAGCAAAGGGGACAATTGATAGAGGCAAACAGAGGGTTCTGGTATGTTCTATTAAATTCTGCACCAGGACATCATGGGTGGAGCCAGGTAAAAAATTATAATCATATAACCATATTAATAGGATGATTAATTTAATAATAGTAAGAGGATAAATTAAATTAATAATCATATCAATAAGAGAGTAAATGAAATAGGTAGGTAGAATTTCTCCTTTTAGTAAATGTTATGTTAGACTGGGTGAATAAAATTGCCTTGTTATGGCTCTGGAAACACTTTGATTAAATTGGGAGGTCAAAAACCATTGCTCTGCAAGATGCAGTCTCTATTCCTTTAGTCTTAAGTTTCTTCTGAACAGGAGACTTCTATTGGCCAATCAGGATGAGAAGTTCAGACTAACTCTCAACAACATATAGTTGCTTACAGATTTTTTTAAACCCTCAATCAGACCCTTCATCCAATTATTTTAGTATCTGTGATGGAGATTTAGTATAAAAAAAGGGATGAACCTGGCCGGCGTGGCTCAGTGGTTGAGTATCGATCTATGAACCAGAAGGTCACAGTTCAATTCCTGGTTTGGGCATGTGTCCAGGGCTCTATCCCCATTGTGGGGTGTGCAGGAGGCAGCTGATCAGTGATTCTCTCTCATCATTGATCTCTCTCTCTCTCTCTCTCTCTCTCTCTCTCCCCCTTCCTCTCTGAAGTCAATAAAAATATATATATATTTTTAAAAAGGATAGATCACAATGACAAACCCATGATTTTTTCTGATATTCTATTGCTGGTGTTTTATTGTTTCTGATATTTTTGTTTAAGGGAATTTCTTTTCAGAAGCACCTGCCAAGTTATGTACAATTTGTAAAACAATCTCAGAAACTTATAAGTTGTTTTAATTTAGCTATGTTGTCAAAGTGCATTGTTTGGTTTCTTTTGGTCGTGGAGATTTAATGTCACTAACATTCAGAAGTTACATGTGGTGAAAAAATATTTAATATATATGATTTTAATTTTTATATTTTGTCATATATTTAAAAATTTTTTTACTATAGAAATTCCTCAGATTTGATTTTATCTATAATTGGAAGTATCTTTTTAACAGATTTCTGTATGAATTTCCCAGCCAGATGACTCGTGTTTCACCTGGCAATTTAACAGTGATTCTGAAAGCCTCTCCCACAATAAGATGTTAGAAATGACAAAAGTCATTGGGTGAATGTTGTAAATGCATCCACAGAGAATGAAGAGATTGTCTCTGTTGATATAACATGACCTGTGTGGTCATTAACTTTTCATGGCTTCCTTGAGCAATAAGGTTCTAAACAATTTTCAACCACTGTGCTAACCTCCATTGACGCCTGCCAATTATTACAGATAACATCCCTTCCCTGCACTGTGGAATAAGTTAGAACTATGACTGATCACTTTATTTTCACACATGCATTGTAAAATTTTTCACAAACTCCTCCAATTTCACCAAGTGGCATCTTATCCCCACTGAAAGCACTCTTACCATGCTTAAAGGCTTATTTAATGAATAGGAGAGACTATGTACCACACAAATGAGCAAAATTCCTGAGCATCTACTGTTCATAAGACCTTTCTTCTTAGCCATACCAGGAATACTAATTTCTCTCCTTAGAAGGACATCAGAGAATTTGGGAGTACACTGGCTTCCCAAATTCCAGGAGAAGGTGCTGCAAGCATGTAATATTGGCTGCTGGTGGGAGGACACAGTCTCTGTTGTCTGTCTGGCCTACATCCTATACCCCAGATCCAAAACAGCTTCCCAGACTCTGAAAAATGAGTTTATTTCTTTGGTTATCAGGGCTTCTGATTACCATTCCTTGCGAAGCTCATTTCTTATCCCAGTTTGGTTCTCAAAGGGCCTCTCGGCTCACTGACTCATCCGCTCTCCCCTCAAATGCTTGCTGCATTGTGGTCACTCTGCATGGATATGACCAATGAGGCAAGTCAGTGACCCCCACACTCCCCACACGGCAGGCCTTCCACGGTCCTCCCGATTCGTGGCTTTGCCTGCTGTTTTCCGTGTCTGGTACTGATTTTTAACTTCCACTTCTGAGTGTCACATTGTCTGTGAAGTCCTGGCAAAGAACCATCCTATTTATGTTCACTCCATGTATTCTTGACCTTCTGCCTGCCTGCCTGCCTTTGTTTCCTGAGATGCTGCATGTGGTAAACACCTTTGAGGATGTTCTTAGGAGCATTTTTTCAGAAAACTGCATTTTCGGGGCCCATCCTGCTGGGGGTGATATTAATTCATTTTATCTACACAAAGTGGTATTTTAAGAGAAAGGCTTATATGTAATGTATGGCTTTTATAATTGAGGTAGAGGTTTGGGGAAATGTTTTAGAAGAGTAGGGAAAAGCACCCTGTGCTCAAATGAGCTTGAGGTTTTCCAATAAATGTGACCTCAGGTGTTGTTTCCATAATGATGTGAAACCACATAGTCATGGGGTTAGTAAGCAAGGAGCTCTGGGGGGAGAGTTTGGTTTGGCAAAAAGCTCAGAGACAAATTGGGTGAGATTTGTTTGAGATGCACAGAGGGTCCAGGGTACAGAAACAATAATTTTTCTCAAAGAGCATGGATAAATATTATTCATGTGAGACTGCTCAGAGAATGAGAAGTGGGGCTGGTCACAGGGATTTCATGTAGTGTGGCGTAGTGAAGAAAGCAAGGGTTTTGGAATCTAAGGATTAAAATTTGGCTCTAATCCCAATTGTCTGTATAATTTTGGTCAAGTTACTTCAAAGCCTCAATTTCCTTTTTTCTCAAAGAAACACAGAAATATCTTGCCCTAGCTGGTTTGGCTCAGTGGAAAGAGTGTCAACCTGCAGACTGAAAGGTCCTGGGTTCAATTCTGGTCAAGGGCACATGCATGGGTTGTGGGCTCCATCCCCAGTGGGAGGCATGCAGGAAGCAGCTGATCAATGATCCTCTCTCATCATTGATGTTTCTATCTCTCTCTCCCTCTCCCTTCTTCTCTAAAATCAATAAAAAATTATATATATATTTTTAAAAAAGAAATATCTGGAGCAAGCATGTCAAACTTGTGCAGCCCATGCCTGGGGCAGATGGGAGCAGTAAGTGTTGGTTTATGAGGGGCACCGTGGATTTATGCAAAGATTTTTGTGGGGAGGTCAGGAAAGGAGGTACATCTTGGAGGGGATGCCGGGTGGAAATAAACATGTACTCCATCTTGGGTTACAATGGATCCGTCATGAATATTTAGAGGGTTCGCTTCACATTCAGAGTATTTTTATGATGACTAGGGTCTTTTTATAACCCACCTGTGCCATTAAGAGGCCAAATTTAGCCCAGTTGGGAGTGCGGCCAAGGAGAAGTTGTGTTCCTGGGTCTGTTCTCCCCATGATGCAACAAATTTCTTATTTGCAAGTTTTGGCAGATTTCTGTGCTGCAAGGAAAGATGACTAGAAGCTATTGGCTTTCTATGCTCTAACTAGCTCTAGTTTCCTATAAGGGGAATTTAGTGAGAGAATTGTCCTCCTTCCGTGGCTCTATTTGGTGAATTATTCCACCTTGAAGAAATGGGAGAATTGAGGTCTGAATAATTTACAGTGCATAACTATTCCATGCAGGATAATATTAGTGTAAGGAACAAGAAAAATAACTGGCAAAACATATGATCACACCCTGGGAGCTGTGAGAGTGATTTTCAACCATGTAGAAATTTCAGGATCCTCCTGAATGCCAACAAGTTATGGTTTGCTGGTAGTTCCTGAAAATAGAGCTTCCACACAATCTTCTGTGTCTCACACTCTGGTCACTTCAGTCCCATGTTTCCCATCCCATCTCCTCTTCAGTCTTTTAACAGTTGATTTCTGCTTTGAGGAAAAGTGCCTCTAGAAAGGTTGGTGTGGCAGAGACTTGCTTTATGCTCATCAAACCATTTCCTCTCCTGGGCACTTGGCCAAACTACATTTCTGAGCCTACCTGCTTCTAGGTGGGGCCCTGTCATTAGGGCTGGAGGAAGCAATGCATGTTGCTCCAGAGCTGACCTGGAAAGCATCCTGTTCCATTCAATATCTTCCCTCTTTTCACTGCTAGTTGCAGTGGAGTGATGCCAGAGCAAACTTGTATTGAAGATAGACTAGACATAGCATGAAGGAGCCTGGATCCCTGAGTCACCATGGGAGGAGATTCATCCAATCAGGTTTATTTCCTTTGGACTTTGCATAGTGAGAAATAAACTTTAATAGTGTTAGGCCACTTGAAATTGAGGGTTGTTTCTTAGAGCAGTTGGCTTGTTCTGGCTAATCCATTGAGGCACTCACTCCCCTATCTTTGTGAGCACTCATTATTCATCAGCTAATCTTCAAGGCAGGTGACTCACAGTTCACTCAACAGGAGGGAAAATCCTGAACGGATGGGATTTTGGGGAATGACAAAGGCCCCTTTGTTCCTGAGATATTTGATTTAGTTTCTTCTGATTACATTGGATTATTCAGTAATGGTGAAAGCCACTGTATGAGGTTGACGAGGTGCAATCGATTTTGGAGGGAAGGAGAAGAACCTTGGTGTTCAGTTCAGGTGCAATGGCGTACACTGTGTTGTGTTCCATTGCAAGGTAGAGCATAAATGGTATGTTATTAATTATGACTAATATGTTGAAATTTATGAATTAAAAAACTTTTATTTTGAAATAATTACAGACTCAGAAGAAATTGCAAAGAATGTTCAGGGAAGCTCCATGAACCCCTTTGCCCAGCCTCCTCCAATGTTGATATTCTATAGAACTATAGAACAATATCTAAACCAGGACATTGATATTGGTACAGTCTATAGGCTAATTCAGATTTTACCAGTAATACCTGTACTTATTTGTGTGTGTGTGTGTATGTGTGTAGTTGCATGCAATTACATCACACATGTAACTTCATGTAACTACTGTTCATAATCAAGATGCAGAACTAAGCTAACACCACCAGGCTCCTTCATGCTCACCCTATTTAGCTACACCCACACTCTAACATTCTCCCCTCTGCCAATCCCTAACCCTTGGCAATCACTAATCTTTCTCCATCTCTATTATATATCTTACTAGAGGCCCGGTGCACAAAAATTTGTGCACTCGTGGGGGGGGGGGGGTACCTCAGCCTGGCCTGTGCCCTCTCGCAGTCTGGGACCCTTCAGGGGATGTCCACCTGCTGGTTTAGGCCCGCTCCCCAGAGGATCAGGCCTAAGCTGGCAGTCAGACATCCTTCTGGTAGCCTGGGAGCCCTCAGGGAATGTCCACTTGCCAGTGGGGAGCAGGCCTAAGCTGCAGTCAGACATCCTTAGTGCTGCTGAGGAGGTGGGAGAGGCTCCTGCCACCACGGCTGTGCTGGCAGCTGTCAGCCTGGCTTGTGGCTGAGCAGAGCAGAGCTCCCCCTGTGGGAGTGCACTGACCACCAGGGGGCAGCTCCTGCATTGAGCGTCTGCCCCCTGGTGGTCTTGTGTGTCATAGTGACCAGTCATTCCCAGTCGTTCTGCTGTTAGGGTCAATTTGCATATTACCTTTTTATTATATAGGATAGAGGCCTGGTGCAAGGGTGGGGGCTGGCTGGTTTGCCCTGAAGGGTGTCCCAGATCAGGATGGGGGTCTCTCTGGGGTGCCTGGCCAGCCTGGGTGAAGGGCTGAGGGCCATTTTCAGGCTGGCCACACCCCCTTCAGGGTGGGGGTCCCCACTGGGGGGCCTGGCCAGCCTGGGTGAGGGGCTGATGGCTGTTTGCAGGCTGGCCAAGCCCCCCAGTGGGGACCCTCACCCCATGGGGGTGCCTGGAAAGCCTGGGTGAGGGGCTGATGGCCGTTTTCAGGCTGGCCATGCTCCCGGAGGCACAAGCTCCAGCCTCTCCTTTTTTTCTTTCTTTTTTTTCCTGGGATTTATTTATCTTCTATAATTGAGACTTTATAGCCTTGAGCGGAGCCGAGGGCCGGCAAGGGCAGACAGGAAGCTTGGCTTCCTCCATCGCTGGGGGCAACCCAAGCCTCCTGCTTGCTCCAGCTCCATGGCCACTGCCATTTTAGTTGGGTTAATTTGCATACTCACTCCTGATTGGCTGGTGGGCGTGGCTGGTGCATGTTTCTCTTTTATTATATAGGATTTTGAGAATAATATAAATCGAATCATGTAGTATTTGACCCTTTGAGATTGACATTTTATAACTCAAAATAATTCCCTTGAGGTCCATCCAAATTGTTGTGTATATATGTACTTCATCCTTTTTTATTTCTGAGTAAGTACTTCATGGTATGACTATGTCACAGTTTGATTAACCATTCACACATTGGAGAAATTAGGGATATTCCCAATTTTGGTTATTATGCATAAAGCTTCTGTGAATGTTCATGTGCAAATTTTTGTGTGAACGTAAACTTTAATTTCTGTGGAATAAATACTCCAAAGTGCAATTGTTGGGTCATATGGTAGTTGTATTTCTAGTTTCAGAAGAAACTATAAAACTATATTCCAGAGTGGCTGCACCAGCATGGAATGAACGGCCCACATTCTTCATATCCTTGCCAGTATTTAATGTTGTCACTATTTAAAAAGATTTCTTTTAGCAATGCAGGAAGCTATGTAGTAATACCTTTATTGTAATTTTAATTTGCATTTTTCTAATCATTAACTATTATATTTAACTTTCTATATTTCCTCATTAGTGAAATAGCTGTTCATATCTGGGCTCACTTTCTGATTGGATTATGTGTGGTTTTTCATGTTAAGTTTTGAGTTTTTTTTGTGTAGTCTAGATATAAACCCCTTTATTGGCTATGTGGTTTGCAAATACATTCTTTCACTCGGTAATTTGTTTCTTCATCCTCTTAACAGGATTTTTCACAGAACAAGCGTTTTTACTTTTCTTATTAATGTTTTTATTAATTTTAGAGAAAGAGGAAAGGAGAGGGATAGAGAGAAATATCAATGTGAGAGAGAAGCACTGACTGTTGCTTCCTGCACAACCCCTACTGGGAATCAAGCCCATAACCCAGGCATGTGGCCTGACCTGGCATCAAACTGGCCACCTTTTGGTGTATGGGACATTGCTCAACCAACTGAGCCACACTAGCCAGGGCAAAACATTTTTACTTTTGATGAGGTCCCCAAAGGACCTTCAGCCACCTGGCATGGAGTGCACCATTCATGAATAGTTAGTTTCCAATGTAGAGAAGATGGTAGAAAATGGAGAAGACCTACAAGGTCTTTGGTTTTAAATGACCTGATATGCCTTAGTTACTAAGTGCCCAGTGTCCTGCGATGGGCCACTGAGTTCAATCATAAAAGCATAGGTAGTGGCATCTCAACTTTAATTTTCTAAGTCGCACTTGGAGTCTTTTGGGAAAAAAAAAAAAAGGCTTTCAACAGAGAGATGACTCATGAGATCCTGGAGAGAGAAAGCCAAAAAGGAAAGCCAAAGGATAGGAAATTTATAGAGCTTCTGGGAAAACCTAGGTCAGAGAAAATCAGACCTGGACTCCAAGGCCTTCTTCTCTCAAATCCCACAAATCACATTTGATTTCCAAAGAAACAATGATAACTGTCTTGAGCACAAGATGGCAGTCTTACGTCTGCTTCACTCCCCATGGTTGTCTGGGGAAAAGTGACAGGAAACAGAGCAGAAACAAACCTGCTTGTGTTGCTGAGAAATATTGAAAAATAAATACTCATCAAGAAGGATAATGAGGGAAGGGAAGAGATTAAAAATAAGTGGAAAGGTTTTTTGTGTGCTATGTTTTGATTTGTTTTAAAATTTGGCTCTACTCATCTTGAGTTGCTGCTAAATACGTGTAGGCTAGGTCCCACATGCATGTTTTGGCTCTAGAGCAAAGTTCCTAGGAAAGTACAAGGGAGGTAGAAGGAGGTAGAGACCATATGTGCTGGAGAGGAGGCTGGCTTAGGGCCCTAGTTCTCAGATGAAAGGAGTCTTGGGCTAAGCTATGATGACCTCTTCTCAGTGTTCTTATGAAAATAAGAAAAGGGGAAATATCTTTTTTATACCAAAAGCTATGCCAAACTCTAGCAACAGTTTACATGTGTTCTACTCATAGGTAGATATTAAGAAGAAGAGTAGAGTTTCTCCCTCCTCCCCCTCCTCCTTCCCTCTCTTCCCAACTTGAACCTCCTTCTTCATATCCTCCTCCTTCTCTCCCCTCCCCCACCCCCGCCCCCTCCCCATCTCCTCCTCCTCCTCCTCCTCCTCCTCCTCCTCCTCCTGGGAACCTGCAACCCAGTTATGTGCTCTTGAGTGTAATCAAACCCACGAACCTTGGGTTCATGGGCCAATGCTCCAACCATTTAGCAATGCCAGCCAGGGCTAGGGAAAGGTTTTTAACTAATAATTCAATTTTCCGAAATAGATATAGAACTATTCAGGCTATTTCTTCTATAGTGATCTTTTAAGCTTGTATCTCTAAAAGAATGCGGCCATTTCATTTAAGTTGTCAAATTTACAATATTACCTTATTATTTATTCAATATCCATAGGTTCTCTAGTGTTTTCATTGCTGTCATTCCTGTTATTGATAATTTGTGTCTTTCCTTATTCATTCCTGGTCAGTCTGGATAAAGTTTTATTAAATTCATTTGTCTTTCAAAGAACCAGCTTTTGGCTTCATTGATGGTCTGTCTCTCTTGCCTTTCTGTTTTCCATTGCATTGTTTTCCACTCTTCATTATTTCCTCTCTCCTGTTTACTTTGTGTTTAATTTGCTCTCTGTTTGCCAGTTTCTTAAGGTGGAAGCCGAGGTCACTGGTTATAGACACTTTTCTTTTCTAACACAGGTATTTGAGTTATAAAATTCCTCATAAAATTTTTTTTCTTTTAATTTGCTGAGTGAGTGAGTGAGTGAGTGAGTGAAGGTGGGTGTGAAGGTGCAATGTTGGGTTTGGGGGGAGGGGAGGCAGATGCTGGCAGAGTGACGGGAAACCGTGCCTGAACTCTCCTAAAATTTTTAATATGCCTTAGTAGCATCCCACAAATTCTTTAAAAAATGTTTAATATCTTTTTCTCCCAGCTTTATTGAGATACAATTGACATGCAAGCATACATTGTGCTACGTAGTGTTTTTTAATTTCTCTTTTGAATTTTGCTTTAACCCTGATCCCTTTAATCCTCTTGGGATTGATGATTTGGTTGGAAGTAAATCTATTCCCTACCACTCCATCTTAGTCAGAAGCAGAACCTGGCAGTGCCTTTGTTTTCACAACCCAGCACTGGGTGTTAAAATCAATGTATTGGGTTATTACAAGCAATACAAATAAAATGGGATAACATAGAATATAAAAATTAGTGCATTTCATGTATTAAGAGTAAGTTTTGTTTTGTGAAACTTCTTTTAAGTTATATGTACGTATGTATGTGTGCCTTGGATTGTCATATGAAAGGAATTTTATGCTGTGGATCATGATAAAAAAAAAGCTTGAGAAATGTTGTTCTTGACACAGCATGGTCCAGTACAGGCAAGGGTCGCAACACCCAGTCTCCACCTTTGCCGTGAAGAGTTCATGTGATCTGGGGGAAATTATTTCTATTCAATTTTGTCCAAGTGAAAAATGTTCATCATCTCCTGTCTGAGAATTCCTGAAATCTCTGTGCAATATCTCGTAGTTCTTAAAATTGAGTTAGATCGATCATTTTATCAATCAAGAAAAGTTTATTGATTGCCAAGTGTGTTTTAGGCACTGTGCACGCTAATCTTGAGTTACCAGCATGAATATGAGGGAGGCCCTCGCTGGCCCAGTACTAGACTATACCTGGCTACGAGAGGAAGCAGGAAGTAAGGCTTTAAGAAGTGCAATGCAGACTCTCAGCACAGGAGGATTCAGATATTGTGGAGGTGAGAGGGAGTGTCCAGAGGGAATGAATTGTTCAGAGGGACTTGTAATGTTAGAGGTTAAGAATGTGACAGTGAAGAGGGCCTGTTTGAGAAATCTCAATGCTAGTTTGTTTCATTTCATTCATTACACACACACACACACACACACATTTTAATACTATGTCCTTGAGATATAGCAAAGAACAAAAGTACCCCTGCCTTTAAAGAGTGTGCATTCCACTAGGAGAAATATAGTAAACATTACATATAATAAGTAAGTAAATGATCTGTTAAAAATGGTAAGGACTATGGAAAAAACTGAGCAGGTGAAGGGTAATTAGAAGTGGGTCTGCCAGTTCTAATTTCATGTGGGAGATATTCGATGGAGGTATATTTAGAATCTAACAGTAGTATATATTATAATACAAATTCCAAAAATATTCTAACATAATTAGAATCTTTATGTTGTATTGACACTTTGTGGCCAGTAGGACGCAAAGGACCATTTCTGAGAAAAATGGGGTGAGAGGGGGTTGTGAGAGAGAGATGTGGGTAATTATGCACACGCCCTCCCCCCAGGTGTCCTGTAGGGGCAGCTCCATTAAGGACATCGGCAAGACAGGCAGAAGAGCGTTACTGTGTGACCTGGACCAAGACATTTTTGCCCTTTGCTTCTCTTCCTTGGCATGTCCTCACCCAGCAGGAGTTGGCGACTGAGCAGAGAAGTGAACTTCAGCCTGGCCTTTCAGCACCCAATGGGTGTGACAATCCAGTGATGGTGGAGAGAGACAGACCTGCTGGCCTTTTATTCCGGGGCCCTGCATCAAGATTGTTGTTGTTGTTGTTGTTGTTGTTGTTGTTGTTGTGTGTGTGTGTGTCTGTGTGTGCGCACGCACGCTCTGCAAGGATTCCTGTGGTTACACTCATCGCGGGCTTTCTGTTCCTTTGTAATATTTAAAACGTCATGGAGATTAAAGCATTTACCTGGACGTTCGGATATTTCGATTTCCCCACCTAGCCTCTGTGGGCAGATGGGTGATTATTCTTATCTTCTGGCGCGGGTGAGCTGCCCGCCTTTCACTCAGCTGGACAAGGGCGCGCAAGCGTCGGGGGTTCCGCAGGTTGCGCATCTGGCGCCTGGGCCCGCCCGGAGCAGTGCCCGCCTAGGCCTTGGCCCTTGGTTTGTGCTTTCCAGCGTGCTGGGCGCTCTCTCCCCGCGCGGGGGCACCAGAGCCCTCGGAAGTGTCTGGCACTGCGGTGCCTTTTCCCAGTTCCTTTTAAATGACTGCGGAAAAACAGCCTCTCTGAGCCGCAAATGGGAAGACGGATTCACAGACCAGGCTTGCAAATGCCCCACAGCTATCGCAGCCATCATCTAACTGAACCCACAGAGCCCTTATGGTTTGTCACCCGGCCCTCCCGGATCGCCTTATTTGTCTCTAGTGAGACCCTGAGGCTTTGGTCCTGCCCGGCTTCTTGGTAGCTGGATGCCTGTCGTGCTCTCGGTAGCGCGGGCGCAGGGCACGCGTTTGCGCACACTCGCGCTCCTAGGAAAACGCACAAGGTACGGCAGGGGAGCAAGGGCTTTGGGTGCCCCGAGTCGGGGTGGGCATCGCGGGGAGTGAGGTTACGATCTGGGAAGGGTTGCATCCTGCCAGGTTGACGGGTGAGAGAAAATGACGCGGCGCCACACATCGGACAGGCCAGGGCTGCTGCCGCGCATTTAGGGAACCCAATACGAGTCAGGCGCGCTCCCTTCCCCTCACATGTCTCTATTTCCCGGGAGTGTGATGCCAGAAAACCGCAGGAAAAAGACCCACTTAGAGAGCTGGAGTTGCGTTTGGAGATTCCCTTCCCTCTACAAAAGCACCAACAGGAAGACCCTCCCAAACCACCAGGGTTCCCAAATCGATGTCCCCGAACGGGGGCGGTCATCCTTGGTTACCGATGCCTAACACGTTTTGGTGTTTACAATATTTATTTATTTTTTAAAGATAGCTCGCCCTCCCTTTTTAGGCAGGGTGGGAAAGGAGAACGCAGCGGGGAGGGAAGACTCCTGGAATAAGAATCAGCGTATTTTTCAGAGCTGAACCGAACCGGGTTTCAACCATTTCAAAAAAGGAGACAGCCTCTACCGCAATTGTCGAAGAGACCTCGGTGTGAATTAGGAACTGGGAGGCGTCGAGCGGCGGAACGGTCCATCTCAGAGGTACCAGGATCTAAATGCGCGCACATACACGCACACACACGCTCACACGGAAACACACCCCCGCACCCTCACCCACACCCACACACACACACACGCACGCACGCGCGCACGCGTCTACACAGCCTGGATGTGTGCGTGTGCGCGTCTGTGCGCGTGTGTGAACTCCCACATGCTGCTGCTGTCTGCTTCTGGCCAGTGGCACCGATGCCTCCCTCCTCCCCGCTCGCCCCCAGATTCCCCTCCCCTCCTTGTTGCTTTTGTCTGGAGGGTATTATGGGTTTGTGTGTGTGTGAGCGTGTGTGTTTTTGGATTTCAGACTAATTTTCTGGAGTTTCTGCCCCTGCTCTGCGTCAGCCCTCACGTCACTTCGCCAGCAGTAGCAGAGGCGGAGGCAGCAGCGGCGGCGGCGGTGGCTCCCGGAATTGGGTTGGAGCAGGAGTCTCGCTCGCTCCTTCGCTTGCGCTCCCTGCGCTCAGTGCTCGGCGGCAGGAGGAGCCTGGACCCGGGCGCCGCCGGCAGGCGGGAGGCGCCGGAGCCGGGTGAGCAGCGCGGACAGTGCCCTCCGTAGCCTCGGCCCTCACTGTCCCCCCGTTGGGGCGGCTGAGGCGGCTCCCCAGGTGGGACGTGCCGCGCCACCTGCCCGCGCCCCCGGCACCCAGCAGCGGCGGCGGATTCTGCAGCATCATTGGGGCCCCGTCTCCAAGCCGTGGCAGCGGCAGTCTCTTCGTCCCCCTTTTAAAGGGTTCTTCTCCTGGCCTGTGCCATGTAATTCATTCTCAGGGACCCTTGCCCTATCTTCCCTCCCTCAACCTCAGACTTGGAAAGAGGCATCAGTGCCATCGAGGGGCAAGTTTATTTCTGGGGTGGGAGCTGGGCACTCATCTTTCCACAGTCTCCTGGCTGGGGTCGGGGTGGGGGTGACGCGAGCCCCAAAGGAGAATGCCTCAATTCGTCGTCTCTGGGGTCCTGCGCTCAGTCTTACCCATGTCTGTTTGTCCTCAGCCCCGAGGTGCGTCTGGGATCTCAGTGCGTGTCTAGCAAGGAGCCTGCGTCCCAGAGAGTCCCCGGAGCACCGCCGGCTGGTGCCCAGCGCGCCGGGCCATGCTGCTGCGGCCACAGCGGAGCTCCTAGCGGCGGTAGCGCCCCCTGTGAGGAGGCCGGAGATGCCTCTGCCACTGTGAACGGTGCTGCCCGCCAGGATACGCTCAGCCCCGGACCCTCTGGGCTGTGCGGGCCCGCGACCCACACCGAGTAGGGAGAGCAGCGAGCGCGGCAAAGACTGCCCAGCACCGGCAGCGGAGGCCGCCCGGTGCAGCGCAGGGACGCGTACTCAGTCTGACTGGGGCTGGCACAGGCGGCTAGCTATGTCGTCCTGGACGAGGTGGCATGGACCCGCCATGGCACGGCTCTGGGGCTTCTGCTGGCTGGTTGTGGGCTTCTGGAGGGCCGCTCTCGCCTGTCCCACGTCCTGCAAATGCAGCGCCTCTCGGATCTGGTGCAGCGACCCTATTCCTGGCATCATGGCATTTCCGAGGTTGGAGCCTAACACTATAGACCCTGAGAACATCACCGAAATGTGAGTTCCTGGTGTTCTCCTTTCTTTCTTCTCTCCTGGCCCCTGCAGCCCTGGCTGGCCAGGCGAGTCCATCCTGGGCATGAATGTTGTCTCAAGTCTGGGGAGAAGTCAGAGATGAACATGCAGGGCTAGGCCATCTGTCAGTTACCTGTCCATTTCAGTGGCCTGGGGCTGATAACACGGGGAGAAGCGTGACAGTTTAAAATAAGTTTTAAATATACTATATGTGAATAACATACTTGTGGGAAGGCATTCTATATGCACTTTATATTTCAAAGTCTTGCTGGGCATGCTTTAGGCTTTCCACACGCAATAACTTAGTTTTGGACATTTTTGTGTCATAAGATGCAATGTGTATGTTGTGTTAGGAGGAGTTCTAGTAATATTTACTAGAAAGGAGGTCAAGATAATTCACTTTTTAAAATTTGTTGGAGGGGGTTAGAGTCTACCCCCTAACATCTTTTTCTGAGGTTTGGAGTTGACCCATGTCCCTTTTCATTTTATGCATCGAGGTTTTACTTAGGAGATTGCATCCAGAGATGGCCTTGAACATGATCTGTAAGAGGAGAAGTTCTGAGTGTTGGAAAGCACTTGCTCAAAAGGGAAAATGTGATCGTTGGAAGCCTAAAAGCCTGGTCTGATTTAATGTGGAATTGACTTCTCAGAGATATAATTTTGAGACCATTTGGATGATAAATCTTAATTCCACTGAATATTTTCTCAGGACAAGGTTGGACGATAAAGCTGTGTGTAGTCCTCAGATGAATGCTGCCTTTAGCATGGGACCCCTAGGTCCCTGGCAATATTTGAGCTTGTTCTGATCTGATGGAGAAGCAGAATTGTGCATTTGTGTCTCCTCTTTTTATGCCTTGTGACAAATACATTAGCAAGTAGGAGTTCAGCAGTCCTTCCTCCAGCATTCTCCTATCAACTCTACTAGAGGTGTCTGTTCTCCCCAACATTGCCGTTTATTCCATTAACATGAGATTTTATTCATCCACGTAGAGGGGCTATAAGGCAAAGTTTCTCTAGGTTTCCCTTACGTGTTTGATACTAAGATAGGCAGCCCTGAAAGTAGGGCTTGGGCTGTGGCCTTCCGGTTGGCGAGTGCGCATGCATATTCCCCCCACAGAAAACGCACACCCTATTTCTGCCAACGTATGACCGAGGTAACCTGTTTTTTTTTCTTCATGTAAGTAAGAGACCTTCCTAGTCTCTGTTTGTTCTACTGGGGATGTTCTTGTTATAAGGCTCAGGCAGAAGGAAGTGACAACAGAACAGAGGGGAAACGTGCTGGCCAAGCAGAGCTAAGATGTGCAGGGAGCAGCCAAATATCAGGCTGGATTCAGGATGCTCGGTTTTCAATCTTTTGTTTGTTTGTTTGTTTGCCAGGATAGCAGCAGTCAGGGCCTGAGGTAGGGCCCTGGCCGTGCTGACCCTGGGCTGGCCCTAGACTGGCCCTAGGTTGAGCTGGTCCAAGCTCACTAAGCTAGTCAGAGTGTCTGTGGCCTTTTGTCAGATGTGTCTTTTATATGAGATGGGGTGTCAGTAGTCAGATGGAGAAAGCCATATAGAATTCAGAGCTCTTCGGACTATTTTAAGACCATGGGGAGTGCCTTTGTAGAGTTAGATGTTGTTTTATTGTTGTTTTTAAAATTCTGTCTTAGGCAATAGATAATATAAAGAGGGAGAAAATGAGGTAAAGCTAGTCGTTTTCACTTTAAATTTTTTCACTTTAATATTTTAAAGTCACAATCAAAGAAAAGGACACTAAAACTCTTTAAATTTAAAATGTTATTTTAAATCTTAGTGTCCTTAGCTGCCTGAGATAGATGAAATCAATAGATTTGAGGAGAGCTTTCTTATATTAGTCCTCATAATTGCTGCTGCTGTTGTTTTTATATCTGATGGCAGATTCCCATTTTCAGGCTTTTGAAAATGAATTTTTTTGGGTTATATTTACCAAAGCACTTGTCACAGTTACTCATTCAATAATGGCACTGCTAATTGCTACTCTTATTTTTTTATCCTTTGGTTTGAGCATTTGTTGAAATTAAGATCACTGAGAGGTATCAATGCATAAATGTTTAGGATGGGGAATTAGACTGGCCAATAGGAAAAAGGATGCTCCCTGCTCTGTCTGTCCCTCCGCTTTGATCGAGCCCAGCCAGTTTGAGCTCCAGGTGTTCTTATCTGTAAAATGTATCGAAATCCTGGTTTAGAAAGCACTTAGCATCATCATTTTGAATTCTGCTGTTTTGATATCAAAATGACATCAGTGGATGAGCTTGTTTCACTCTCACCATCTGTGTTCTTTTTCTTACATATTAATATTTGCTTGAACAGCTTTTCCATTCTTGGCCAGTAGGTACCAGCTACAGTTGGAACCAAATTACACTTTAAAAAAAAAAAAAAAAAAAACTTGTTATTAGTCCCAAGGGTATTCCTAAAATAACATGTTTCAAAGTTCTGGTTTAATGGTGCTTAGCTAAACTTACATGTTCCCATAAAAAAGTAGGAATAATATAAGTAAATAAACTGAAGCAACAGTTGACTGTATCATTTAAAAATAGTATATCTTTTAATAACTATATATTGGGGGGAAAATATAACCACTGTGCCTTTTAGAATTCAGATAAAGGTCATGGTAGAACATTTTAAAAAATATATGTATGATTAAAGAAGAGATAAGTTAATTTTTGTTTCTACATGCATATTTTAAGTCAAGCTGACATTTTGTTTTGAGAGTCAGTGTTTGACTTTATTTTATGAAAAATCTCTCCATCACAGTGTCTGTGTCTCATACTCTTTACTCACTAACATGGTCTACATCTAGAGCTACATCTCTCTGTCTATAGATATGCACTACATTTGTCTGTCATCACACTGCTGAGAAGTGCCACTTTTGTTATTTGGTTATGGATTTACCAAAGCTATACTAAATTCAGTTTAAAAATAATACCATTGTCACATATAAGTGGAATTCAAGAGTAAAGCCTGTTGTTGGAATTATGTAACCGGCCATTTAAGTCTCAGTTTTATCAGGTGCCAAAATGCATTGCAAAGGACAAGTTTTGTCTCACATAAGTGGTAAAAGGCATGGATAAAATAGGTCAGGTATTTTAGTTTTATTGTGGTCAAAAACATATAATGTAAAATTTGCCATCTCAATTATTTCTTACTATACCATTCAGTAGTGTTGTGAAAGAGAATGCATTTTATATTGTCTCTATTTTAGTGAGGACCAGTGATGACCTTTTTCTCAGTTTCTTGTGTGATGTTCTCTGATTTGGGGTTAATATTTGGAGACAAGTGTAATGTTTTTCCTCTCAGTACAGCACAAATAGAATTTGCAGCTTCTGCCGCCAGAGCTTCTCTGTGCAATTTATTGCTGGCTTGGTTAAGTGACTGTAATGTTATGTCATTAATACATTGATTTTGGCCCTCTCACCTTAGTAAGCTTTTCCATTGCAATTAATTGTACTAAATAAAAGTTCTGGCATTTATAAGGATTCAGTGAAAGGCATCAGTTTTTTATGACTCTGATGTTTACTTCTCAGCCCCTCCATGCTTGAATTGTGCTTTACATGCATTTAAGAACCTTGGAGTAAGTTTTGAGTGCGGCTACATAGGCCACACTGGACTTGTTAATAAATAAGACAGTCTAATTTATGTCATTCATTATTTAATACAGCTTGCAAGCTCTTGTTGAAAACCTGCTGTCTTCATAGTGAAGATATTTTCAGAATTCAGCTCAGCACAACCATTTTGAAGTCTGAGTTTCATACCTTCCATCTCTGCATTATGGAGGTTTTTATTACATTGGGTCAAACAACTGAAAAGCCCCATGACCCTTCTGACCCTACTTTCTTCCACCTCCCCCTCTCCCTCTCATCAACTATCCAGGAAAATGTATTTGATTTTTTTTTTCTTCTCCGAAAAGTGATATTTCCTTATGGGAATTCAGAGCATTGGAGTTAAGAGAAAAGCCTGGGTTATATGTTATTATAAACAAGTAATGGGAAGTTACAATAGTGTGGTCACAACTCCCCAGTACTGAGTTTAGCTTTGTTTTAGATCTGCCACTGTTTTTCTCCCATAGACCTGTGTTTGTCTGTTTCAGTACTCCCCTGTAAAGACATTTTCTAAGCTGAAAAGTTGGCTGAACAGCTGAGAGTTGAGGTCTCTTTCTCCCTGGGAACATTCTGTATGATCTCTTTGACTATATCTAGGTCGTAGGAGCATAAAACCTAGAGTTTTTGTTTAGCTGGGAAAGGAAATAGAATTTCTTTTTTTCCCTTTTTTTTTTCTTTCTTTCTTTTTTTGCCTTTAGTACTAAGCGAGTGCCTCTACTTTTAACTCATTGCTCACCTTGCCTGTAGAGAAAGAAACATTTGCAAACCATGGTAAAATATTATATACTGGCATTATTTATAGACTAGCTTTACCACTTCTCAGGAGAGTTTCTGATAGGGTAAATACCTATATGGTAAAATGTGGCATTGAACCTGCTGCCCTTTGGAGCAGTGCCAAATTTTTGTTCCTCTTGATATCTATAAATCAATAGAATGATTTTTTTGTGGGAGAGATTATTTAGGCAGCACAGACTTTTTACTTGTTTGATGTATGAGAGAAAAGAAGAGAATAAAACTCAACTTTGGATTATTAACATCTGATTAATCATTTTCATGAACTACTTGGTCTAGTGAGTTTAAAACACAAATCCTGCCCCCCAGGTGGCAGAGATCAGAACCCCACAGTGGCCTGATAATTTTAGCTCTCCATTTGTTTGCTGATTGATTTCCATTAAGAAAGGCAATGATCCCACATGATCAGGTGTCTTCTCACCACTTACTTTGCTCTCTGGGATGCCCAAAGGTCTGAGAAGTCATAAATATTGATCTGGGAGATGAAGGAGTGAATGGTTGTGAATGATATAAATCTAGGAAGAAATGTGATGCATAGGTATGAAGTTTACATGTTTCACAAAACCCTGGATGAGATAGAAAACTAGAGTCAGGTGTTACCTGGTCTGGAAATAGACCTTTAATGTCTCTGGGCCTGAGCTTGTTAGATGTAAACTGAGGGCTTTGGAGTTGGTGATCAGACAAATTTCTCCTGGCTCTGAAGTTCTGAGGTTTGTACATCAGCTTTGAGGTCAAGGATGGTGTGAGAGTCTGAGGGTCTTGGGTGTCATCTGTCACATGTGCATGTTTCCAGTGAGTTCCCCAAACTGTGTCTTTTTAAATTTAATGAATTAACTAATTAATTAATTACACTTATTGGGGTGACATTGGTTTATGTGATCATATTGGTGTCAGGTGTGGGTTTCTATGTTACAAGATCTGTACATCATGCTGTGTGCCCACCACCCAAAGCCAAATCTTCTCCTATGTCTTCCCATGATCTGCTGTTAAGGCTGTTGGCATGTTAGTGCTGGCTGATGGGTCCAAGGTCTCAGGGTCACTTAGAATCAGGACCACAGAAGGCAAAGGGGCTTTAGAAATGCTCTGTTTCAGCCCCTCTGCTTGCACCAGGTCAGTGACGTTAGTAAGGCCCTGATGCACTAAAACATGGTGGAAGCTAGAACTCCTTTTCCCAGCAGGCAGAGAAAATGCCATGGCCTTTACTTTAGGGATCCCATGCTCTGTTGTGTGTCCTGGGATTGACGGTGACTTTAGCTCACCATTTTAGAAGCATCAGAGATATGAAGACAGGCTTAGCCGGGCTAAGTGTGTGCAAACATGTCTCTACTAAAGACAAAGCAATTAAAAGGTGCTTGAGCTACTGATCCCAAAGCAATGACCTTATCTTCATAGGAAGAAATACATTATTTTGTTTAGTTTACTGTGAGTATTTTTAAAAAATTTCAAGTCTTCCTCTTCACTAAGCAATTCACACACAAAAGTTGAGCTGTAAAGGAAAGCCTTCCTGAGTTGGTAGCAATGAGGGACCCTAACCTGTGCCTGGTGGACCATGTTGGCAGGTTGGGGTTGGACGGAGGGCAGAGCAGACAGAGCAGTGGAGGCTGCTGCTCTTGGAGTCTCTATTACAATCAGTTATGTAAGTGGAGGAACCCACAGCCCTTTATACAAAGTCAGCCTTAGCGCCCATGCAAGCCCTGTGGCTGGAGAATACTCATTCTCTCCTGCCTTCTTTCCCCCCCTGACTTCTCAATGGCCCAATTGATGACCAAGATCAATGGCTGAGCCAGTGGGCAAGCTTAAGGGTTGTTGATGCACATCCAGAATGTATTCTGCTACTATTATGGGTGCTGTCCGTGGCCTGCACGAAGCCGTTCCTGTTAAGAACACACCTCTGAGATGTACCTTTGGTTTCACGCAGAGCTTCTCCCCAGGGACCTGAAAGGCACTTTACAGGCACCTGCTTATTTAGGTTTAAAACCTTGCACTGAAGTCAGTGGGAAGGTCTTGATGGCCTCGGAGGGAGGGACTGTCATGTTGATTGGCTCTCTGGTCCAGCAGAGTGGAGTTTGGATCAGAACCCCATCCAGTATCTGGCTTAGGGCTTTGTCTGCTCAGCCCACTTGCCCAAATCTGGGCCCCAGAGGGCAGGTAGTTTTAAGAGAAGTGTAAAGATTCAAATAAATATTCAAAAGTTAAATGGCATGGCAGTGGAGAGGTTGACTAATGCTTCATGTCTTTGCCCTTCATCATCATCTCCGCTGTCACCGTGTGTTACAATAGAAGATAAGGATTTGCGTGCCCTTGGGAATATGGCATTTTCTAGTATGGGATAAAAATGTTAATAATCACACACCATTTAGAGTTCCCTTTTCAAATTTCTTTTCAATTACAGTTTATATTCAATATTATTTTGGATTAGTTTCAGGTGTACAGCATTGTGGTTAGACAATCATATACTTTAGGAAGTGATCCCCAATATTTCCAGTACCCACCTGGCACCATATATAGTTATTACAATATAATTGACTATATTTTTGCTGTACTTTATATCCATGTGACCATTTTGTAACTACCAATCTGTACTTTTCAATCCTTCAAAAGAGCCCTGTTTTTTTTTTATTGTAGATTTAGCACCGTACCCTTTCCTGTAATCTCCATATCTCAGCAGTTCTCTGGAGACACACACACATCAGAATTCTATTTGTGTGTGCACAGGGTGTCTGTGAATATATAAATATATGTATACAACTCCACTAGGTGTGGCTCTTTCATACTTAATTATATTTAATTGTAAAATTTTCCTAATAATTTAGGGTTTACTTCCTTAAACTATCCAGACTTTTTTTTAAAAAAATGACATATAACTGACATATCAGCTTCAGGTGTACAAAATAATGATCTGATATTTGCACTATATATTGGGAAATACTCACCACAGTAAGTCTAGGTAACATTTATCACCTCACATAGTCATAATATTTTTCTTGTGATGAGCACTTTTTCAATTTACTCTCTTACCAACTTTCCAATATACATTACAATACAGTATTATTAGCAATAGTCACCATGCTGTGCGTTACATCCCCAGCCAGACTTTTAATTTTGTTTTCATCATTCTGGATGTCTCTCCCTGAGGTATTCTCTGAGTGAAGTAGGTGAATGTTAGTACTGGGACACCATCAGCCAACCTGGCTTCTCAGAGGCCCATTGCATTGTCCTCTTTGATCAATTCTCAACATGAACAAAAATTTACATTATCACTGATGCATTTTTGAACTCTACAGTAGTGTAATTTAACCCAAAAGATAATGGAATTTTGGGTTTTAACCTCTGAAATATAGTGCAATCTAAAAAGATAGGCTCTTCTACACTCTCATTTTTGTCAAAAAAAGTTGTTTCTATTTCATGTGCCCCAGAGTCCCTTGCAGTGTGGTGGCAGAGGGCGCCTGGTACTGCTTCTCTGACTGTTGCTCACTGGGACAGCTAGCTTCCTTTGGCTTACTCATCTGTGCGATGTGTGTGCAGGGGTGGGGAGAGGGGAGCCAGAGCTGGACGTGTGGTCTCTAAGGTCTCTGGTAAGGTTTGATGCAAAAACAGGCACCTCTCTCCAAAAAAACCCAGCCCAACCCACTCAACCCAAACCACAGCACTCCCTGTGGTCTGCTCCCAGTTTCACTTCAGAGCACTGGTGCTGCCATCCCAAATTCAAGAGTGTCATGGGAGATTTTGCCCCTGGCGTGTTTAACTTGCACTCCTGCATTTAGCCTTTTCTTGTTGTCACTCTTTAGTCTTCTTCCTCTGTTTCCGATGGTGTTTCTTAGGCCCCTCTTCACTTTCCTCAAAACACACACACACACACACACACACACACACACACACACACACACACACACACGATAGGCATATAGCTGCTAAGCCCCTTTAGCAGATTGTGAAGAAATCTTTGGTTGCAGGACCTGGGCCGACCACCATCATTCCCACTGAACCTGGCTTGATAAGGTTAACACAGACAGTACAGGAACCTGAGAGGGACCTGGGCAGGGAGTTGGGATGTGGGGTTCACATCTACTCTCTGAAGTATCAGAACCTGGGATCCCGGGTGAGCCATTTAATCTCACCAGCCTGAGTTTCCTTATCTTGAAATTGGAGGTTGAATCTTGGATGGACGCTAACCCCTGAAAGGCTGTGTGGTTCTAAATCAGTCAACCATGGGCACTAGTGTTTCCTTTTCTATTCTGGAATTCACCCTTGCCTCCTCCCACCCAGAGCTTGCTCCAGTTCTCTGGTGGCTTAAGCAATAGAAGTCTGATGGGTGAGATTTCTCCAAGTCCAACTCTGCAGTCCATGTAGGATGGCTTTGCAGGTCACGGGCTCCCTGCCTCCTGGGTTTCCCCCTAATTGAAACAAACTTGTATTTTCTTCCTTAGAGATCATTTTCTTCCCATGTACTGTCTACATCCACTTTCAGCAATTGTATCAATGGATCCACATATTCATGTCTGATCAGCCCACTCTGATCAGGGCCACTTCTATGGATGGTGCTCTAGAGGGATTTCTAATTGCCTTGCCTCTTTGGCCAGTCTCCACCTTTCCTGACCCTCAAAGCAGGAGCTTACACTGAAATCAAGTCTCATCTTTCTGCCTTTCAAGCCTTCCTTTCCTGCTCACTGGAAGAGTTTATCACATGTTTGCAGTGGGCTGCCTGATATCTAATTCAAACTTCCTGTGAACATTAGTTCAGTTCCACTAGTGCTTAGGGAGGACACTGGGGTGCTACAAACAAACAAGGAAGTGAGGCAAGGAGCCTCTGAGTAGAGTAGCTTATATCTAGTGGGAGAAACAGTTGAGTGAACATCGAATTTTAATATACTGTGAGAAGGATGTCAGTGCACTTGAGGATTAAACCCCCATTTACATCATGATTGTCTCAGCTCCTGGGAGACATGGGGACATTTACAAAGGGTGCTTCTCCCAAATGTACATGGTTTTCACTGTTTAATAGTGGATGGCGTAGATGTGTAGACTGGATGTGAGCAATCCCCACTTCCTATGATGGCAATAATCCAGCTGAGCTTTGTTATTTCTCTCTTAACAATTTTTGACATGTTTGTGTCCTGGTTTGCTCGTATTCCATTTGGAGCAAGCTTCCTGCATCTGAAACACACCTTCCCCTTTGGTTACAATAGAAGGGCTAGAGCACTTTGAGGTAGAAGCCAATCACTCCACCTCTATTACCGAGCCCATCCTCTTAAACTTTCCTTCATCAGTCACTTCCCTCTCATCTCTATTTTCAGTCTCTTCCCCTTGTAAACATCAGAATTTAAGCGGGACAACTTTTCCTTTAGCAATGTTCCCTCCCTCCCCTCCCATCCCTGTTTAGTCCTTGCCCTATCCCCTCTCCCTTCAAAGCTTGATCTTAGAAGACTGATCTGTATTCATTATGTCTATTTCCTCAGCTCCTAATCTCATCTTAATCCACAGCTTCATTGAACTTGTTTTCCACCACCAGTTCCAAAGACCTTGGGCTAAATCCAAGGCATATTTCTCTGTCCTGCTCTTATTTGCTTAGTAGAACTTGGCCTCACTTCTCACTCTCTCTCTCTCTTGAAGCATCCTTTTCCTTCAGTGCAACTGTACTTTCCTTGTCTCCTCCAGTTTCTCTGGCTGCTGCTTTTTAGTCTTACTTATGGACACTCTTTTCTCCTCTCCTCCCCTAGGGGATGTCCCATGGGTTTCTTTCCTAGGGCTGCTCTTCCTGGGCTGTCCTTGGACTATGTCATCCACATCTACTACTTCTGTTGCCTTTTGTATTCTAATGATGTCTTGATCTATGTTTCCGTCCATGATCAGGAGGACCTTTGAGCTCATAAGCTCAACCGCCTCCTGAACATGTCATAATGTGTCACCCTTGAGATTTCCAAATTGAATTAATCATCATCATCATCATCATCATCCCAAACCCCTGTATTAATCTAAATATCATGCCTTCCACATTCATTTTCATAAATTCCCAAATTTTTGAAATGTGTTCAGTTCTTTTTATTTCTATTGCCCTCATCCATCCATTCATTCATTCATTCAACAGATATTCTGGGGTCTGTTCTGTGTCCTGCTAAATGCTTAGGATATGGTGGTGGAAAGACTGATCTGGCCCTTTCTTCTTACCAAGCTTAAAGTCTGGGAGGGAAAAATGAACATAAAAAAGTACTTATGTAAGCAAAAACAATAATTCATTTTACCATCCTTTTTGCCTAAAATGCTGCAACCTTTCTACTTGGCATCCTAGCCCTCAGTCTTGCCCCTTCTCTATCCATATGCCATGCTGCGCTGGAGTGGTCTTTCAAAAATCCCGATTTTATCACATCACTGCTTCTAATTGCCCAGTAGCCTTCTCATTTCTTAAAATAAATTCAAAGTTGATTTCATTTTGTTTTTTTTTTTAGTTTAAAAATTAAAACCAATTTTGAGCATATTGCTATGTAATAAGACATATAACTGTCATGTGGACTCAAATACACAGATCAGCATTACAGTTGCTTTTGCACCAGATCTATGAAGGCGAACAAATTAAAACTGGAAGCTTGCTTGGTGATCTTGGAATTAGAGCAAGGGCACTTAATTCTGCATTTAAAATGTTAAATGAAATTAAGCTAAGCCTGCCCGAGGCATCCATCTCCATAATTGGAATGCCTTCACAAAGGGAACGCAGAACTTGAAGTACTTTGGCCCAGACCTGAGTCCCCTGGATGGACACTCCTATTTCTCCCCTTTATTCCCAGGGCCCAGCACCAATTATGATTGACACCTTCTTTCTTTGCAGTGCCTTTAGCCAAGTTTTGCTCAAGCCTGGGAGCTTGTCAGATTCTTTAAAGTGATTTTGTACATATTTTCTCTGAAATGCATTTTCATTGCATGGAATTTTTATTAGTAAGTATTTTTTAAAGTAATATTTGAACATAATAAGAAATTCTGGTGGTACAAAAGAGTGTATCATGAAAAATAGTCTCTCTCTAACTAACCCAACAATCCCTTAGCCTCATATCCAGTAGCAGCTTTGACTTAGTTTGCATGTCTGCCTCTAGAAACAGTCTACTCACATAAATGAGTACATGTCTGTCTTTTTTGTTTATACACAACGAGGGCATATACATACATATATATACATATATATACATGTATGTGCATGCCTTCCATTTCCACCTTTAACTATACTCACTGATCTGCATCTTGTTTTTTTTTTTAAACTTAACAATGTTTTTTCAAAATGTTTCTCTATCAGCATATATACCTAACCTTTTATTTTCACAGCCAGGCAGTAAAGTAATCCATTGAATGAATCAACTTTATTTTACCAACCTCCTTTTAAAGAACCTTGTGTGCAAGTTCTTGCACACATTCATGATTTTATCTGTAGATAAACTTTCTAGAATTTGAATTGCAGGGACATTTGTGATTTTGATAGATACTGCCAAGATGTCTTGCAAGAAGACCACATCATTTTATCCTCTCACTCAAACTGGAAGCACCTGTTTTTCTGCTGCTAAGCCAATACTATTTGTTATCAAACCTTTGACCTTTGCCAATCATCTTCCTGGGAAATAGTATCTCACCATTGTTTTACTTCGTAATTCTGTAATTCTGATCCAGGTTGCAAGTCTTTTTGTGTGTATGTAAGTCATTTGTATTTCTTTTTCAGTGAACTATGTTATCATATTCCTTAGCTCTTTCCTATTTCTATTGGATTAGTGGCCTTTTCAGTCATAAAATCTGTTTAACAATGAGAACATTTATACTTCCCCTAATGTTTTGCTTGTCTTCTGATGCTGATTATAGCATTTCCTCCTCCTCTACCTCCTCCTCCACCACCACCTTTTCTTCATCCTCATTTTCTTGTAACATAGAATTACACTTTTTAAAGCAAAATATATTATTTCTTTTATGGCTCTTACGTTGTGAATGTGGTTAAGAAGAGTCTTCCCCTCTCTAAGAGTATGAAATGAATCTCTTATATTTTCTTTTACTATTACTATTTCATGCTTTTGTATTTAAAGATTTACTCTATCTGGGTTTTTTAAAATATAAGGCACTTTATTGTATTATTATATTTACTATATTAAAAATTGTTTTATTATTTTTCCAAGATAGATAATCAGCCAATCAGGTCTCTTGATACCATTGAGCATATAATTCAACCTTTTCCTCACTAAATTAAAATAAATGTTTATTTTAATAGACATATTTGTACTATTAAATCACCTTTGTACTTGGGCCTTTTTGGAATTGATCCTAGTCTGATAATCAGTCTGTATGCATGCCAGCACTAAACGTTTTTATCTCCTAAAGCTTCATTTTATTATTATTATAATTTTTATTGGATTTATTAGGGTTACATTGCTTTATAAAATTATATAGGATCATGTTATTATTATTTTTTCTACTTGAAGTATTAGTCTTACTCACCAGTCTCTTAATTCAGAATTTTTAGGATTAGTGTTGCATGATAATTTTTCCACATGAATTTAGGAACTGCTTGCCTAGCTCCACCCACATTATACAGTATTGCTGTTTTAAATTAAGATATCACTACATTTATATATTTAAACAAGTCTTAACAAGTCTTCAAAGCCCTGTATCCTCCAATTCAAACCTCTAGCCTCATTTTTTGTCCCTCCTTTTGTTCAGTGAGATGATACAGCCACCCTGAGCTTTCAATGCATCTATTGAGCTTCGCTGTTACTCATTTCCCAGGCTTCCCGCTGGCTATCTTCTCTTCCTGAGCACTATTTTCTTGATTTCTGTCTCTGGATAACTTCCTTGGCCTCCCTACCTCTGGGCTGTGTCTTCACCACGTGCTCATATATTTTACAGCCCCATGCATTCCCCAATCCCAGCATAGGTAACTTAACATTATAAATGCACTGCTGGCTACCTGTCTGTAGACACCATTAGAATATAAACTACATGAAGGCAGGGACTATGTGGATCTTGCTTACTGCTCTTCCCTGACACCCAGTACAGTGTCCTAAATCCCCACATTATACACATACGTGTGGATATACCCACACCCCTCTACAAATCTATCATTTAGAGGTCCAAGTAAGAGTATTTACTAATAGTTGTTTGGGTTGCCACTATGCAAATTTCTAGACTTGACTTTTTCAAAGTCATTGAGTTAAGATGTGTGTTGTTTTTTTTTAATAAGTAACTTCTATGGAATTAAATAGCACAGCATTAGTTCATATGCAGTAAGAAATCAATTCATTATAGAGACAGAATAGCTGGAGAGGAAGAAAGACAAAGCTTTGATGAGCCAGCTGATTCTGTATCCAACGGGGAGGAGGGGCAGGGAAGAGATGGAGGATGAGGGCAAGCAGATGAGAGGTACACAACAGGCTGGCTGGCTCAACAACAGAGGTGAATCTGAGGGAAAGAATCATTCCAGGGACATCTGATTCCAGCAAACAGATCGGTCTAATGAGAAGGAGTTTTCTGTTGTGTAATAGCTAATAATGATATCCCTGTGGATCGATTGCAGTTTTTCCTATGACTGCATTTATGATGCTTCACTTAAAAAGCGATTCTGGTGTGAGATTTCAGATGTGATGTGTCCTTTAGCGTGGATGGTAGAGACTGTTCATTTTTTCTCAAAGAATGGCAGACATCAGGTATAAAAAGACAGTGTGGCAGGTGCTGTGTAATGGACCATCTGATGCATGTACTTTTGTGCCTTTGCAATCAAGGTGCACACATGGGCTGATTCTGTGACTGTTTCCTGGGTTTTCTTTATATTTATAGTAATAACACTATTATACATCTTGCTACTTGTTTGGAAAACTGATCATAAAACAACTGATAGACATAGGAGACTGGAGGGCTCTTAAAATAGAGTAGGGAAGTATATAGGTGAACAGATTGTGTTGAATAATCCAAAATGATAATTCTCCCTTGAGATAAATAACATCCATTTATTTATGTTTACATCATGCAGGATGTTTATAATATACATGTAAATAAAGATAGACTCCATATATATTTTGAAAGTTAATTTTTAAAAAAGGAATGGGCATTATAGATCCAACATATGATGTTAAACTCTGATGAGAAAAGTCTTATTTTTGGTTGAATCATTGGTTCTCAAGGTAAGCCTAGTTGACCCTTTGGGATTTAACTTCTTAGCCGTCTCCTTTATTCTTTAAGGGAATTGCTTTCTCACTAATAAAAAGTGTCTTCTGGAGTTTAACTGCCTGGCGCCTTGAAGGCTTATTGAGCCTTTTGTTTACTCCAGCCTAGCCTAGAATGCACTCTGTCATTAACTCTCCTTTAATTGTATTTTATATCTATACATGTATAGTTTAGAGGGCAGTAGGTATTTGTTGACAAAGTCATTTCAGGATAGCTGAAATGAAAGACAGTATCTGACTGTTTATACACGCATCAGTGGATTGATTGATTGATGAGTTCATTCATTTATTTAGTCAATTAGCAAGTATATATTTTACATGTCCTCCCACCAGGCTCTTTTCTGGGTCCTGGGTAGCAAGACTTAGACCAGCTCCTACCATTTTGTGGCCTGTTGAAGGGCACCAGTGGAGGTCTTCAGTCAAATCACTTCTGTCTCACAGCTGTGTAGATAATCCATCCTACACATCTAGACTCCAGCAACACCACCACAGACAGCAGTTTGAACCGGTCCGCCCCCCACTGCCTCGTGTCTAGGGACATGCATATCCATAACAGATCCACAGAAAAGGCCTACATAGGCCCTGGGAGTGGGCTCATGGTCTTTGGATAGGGAATTCCGGGATCCTACTAGGTCAAGAGAAAGGTGCCATTTCCAGGTCAGAGCATACTGTTGGCCCTGTGACTTTTTGCTTCATATGGAGGAACTCAGTTGGAGGAGAACCAGAGTGAAGGCCTCTGTCCTGCCTGAATCCACTTCCCAGAGCTAAGGGCACAAAGGACAAGGCTGTTTGGGCTTCTGCCTTGTATCTGGCCTTCGCATTATGGTAGCTTTGTGCTATGATGACGCTGTGGAAGTGCAGGGCTTATGCCATGGGAGCAGGCAGTGGGGTGGCCAGGATCTCCATGCTTCTCCCATTGCAGGGCCCCCTCTCTTCAGAGGTTTCTCAGTCACGGGGTCAATGTTTCTGCAAGGACAGCATGCACAGGATTCCCCTCTGACTTGTATTGCAACAAGCTCATGATATCACAGACACAGACAGACCAGCAAAGCAGAGATCTGTCCCCAGCAGTTCATGGGTAAACATCTGTGGCTACCAGCTCCTACCTTTCTCTCCTCCCCTTACAGATTTTATTAGTACCCTGAAAGCTCTAGATATGAATGTAATATTTTAAGAATCAGCTCATTATGGCTGAATATATATTTGCTGATATCCTAGGAGGGATCCTAAGATTGTGAAAACTGTGCCTAAAAAGTTCCTTTCCTCAATATTTTTTTCCCCAAGCTAAAACATTACTGAACATGTCATTTGTGCATAGGTGATCGGCACCTTAATTTTTCATTTTCTTGAGGTATTGTGTAGGGGAGTGCTACAGGTTGTGAGGCAGAATTACTTGGTGGGTTAAGAGCCCACCCCACTCTGAAGCTGGTCTGCCCCTACTACTTGAGACTAATTATTAAAGCCCTGTGTGCCTCACTTTCTCCACCCGTAAAAGGAGAAAATAGTAGTACCTTTCTCTGTGGGTTTCTGTGAGGTTAAAATGAGCTGATGCATGTAAAATGTTTGTACCAGCGCCTAACACATAGTAAGAACTGGACTGTTAGTTTTTATTCTGTGTGTCTATCCTAACCATATTTTGAAGGAGAGTGGGCTCTACAGGGGTTGGGGAGGATGGAAAAGCAAAAGAATCTGCTTTGAGTATGGCACTGGACAGGCGTGGGGTTAAGGGGACAGATGTGCAGCCTTGGCATGCCCTTTGCTTGTTGGCATAGTTCTCTCATCGTGTGGGACCAAGTGTGCTCAGCTGATTGGGATATTGATCATTTGTGTGCTGAGCAATCATGGGTCAGACTCAGCCACTATTATGCAGGTCATGGTCTTGTTCTGCCACTGTTTGTTCGATAGTCCTGGTCCATTTCATTTATTAGATTGTTTACAACAGTTGCCCTGGACTCTGGAGGTGATCAGTCAGTTTGTACTTCATTTTCTCTTTTAACTGTCATTCTCACTCTTTAATTGCAAGGCCTTTAAAGAATGCTCTCTCTCTCTCTCTCTCTCTCTCTCTCTCTCTCTCTCTCTCTCTCTCAATACACATAGCATAAAATTTACCATCTCAACCATTTTTACATGTATGATTCAGTGGCATTAAGTACATTCAAGTTGTGCAAGCAACACCACTATTCATTTCCAGAACTTTTTATTTTGCAAAACTGAAACCATTAAACAACTCCCCATTCCCCTGTCATTAGCTTCTAGCAACCACCATTCTACTTTCTGTCTCTATGCATTTGACTGTTCTAGGTACCTCAAAAATATGTCTTTTTGAATAATGGTATATCTCAAACTAAATTTTTTTTTTTAAAATAAGAGATTTGTTTAGGATTTTAAAATTCACTCACACTTTCCATCTGCAAAATAGCTTTTCTTTATTGTGGCCTTACACAACCACTGATGACTGGGATCTTTTCCCACCAGCACCTTTGTAATTTAATGCCAAAGAAAGAATCTCTAACCTTCTATAAAAGTGACTGAAGGCTAACATGTGATGTGAAACCGGTGAGGGTAAAATTGGAAGTGTCCCTTATATTCTATCGCTCTTCTTACTCCCACAGCCTGTAAATGTTGGCTGAAGAATTGTGCCCAAATCAAAACAGACCTTCACAGAGATCCTGAAATTTCACCACTCAAATCATTCTCTTTTCTTGACATTACGCCCGATGCTGTTTTCTCTGTGCCATGCTTGATCTATCCCGAAGTTGGAGCAGAAATATTTAGTTCCACAAATTCTCTTCATATGAAATGATTTGACCTGACCGGAGGCCAAGAGCTTTCAAAGCTGTGTTCTGCTGTGATTAGTGCTGACTTGAATGCTTCTTAGAATTCTTAGTGCCTGGGCTAATCATTGGACGCTCTTTTTTTGCTAGTCATAAACGAAACATTGACCCGCCTGAAATAACAGAGAAAGAGGAAAAAATATATTTTTAAAAAGTTAATTTATGTGTTGGTTTGGAGTTGCAAGATGATTTCACTTATTTATGACCATTCACTCTGAAACTCAAATGAATCATGGATGAAATGATTTACTAACCATTTCTTGAAAACAAGTATAAGATAATGGCCACTGAGTTTGTATGGAACACACAGAAATGTTGCAGGTAACCAGTATTTAAATAACTGGTGATAATTATTTTATAAAATAAGGTTTCTAAGGTAAAAATGAGGGGAAGGGCGCGAATGAGGAATAAAAAAGGAATAAAAAATGGCCCCCCCCACCCCCCCCCCCGCTCATTGTAAGGGTTGACTTAGTTGCTGGAATGGAGTACAACAGTTGTGCTCAACTTCCTGGCAGGGAAAAGAGAAGCTCATTATTAGGAAGGAGAATGCCTCCTAATTCCACAGGAACATGGCTTTGTCTGGCACTGTGTTCTGAAAGGAATTTCTCTTGCAGGGGACAATGAGTGATGTAATTCATAGCTCTTATGAAAAATGCAAAAGTGGATTTTATTTCTTCTTACTGAGAAGGCCGGTGAAAGTTGGGGGATGTGAAGAGGACCCCTATTCTGCAAGGAGGCTGAAGTGGTTCAAGAATTTAATCTCCCAGTGCAGTGTTTATCAAATGGGTAGGACATGGGATCTTAGTCCCCCACCCCCACATACCTTCTGCTGAGCCTGGCTTTGCTAGAAGTTGGACTGCATGTGCCTTGAAGTTGACCCTTCTGACCACAGCTTGGACATTTTCATCTCCCTTGCCAGTTAAGGCCAGATCCAATCTTTTTGGAAACCAGACAACCAGATGGTCAGGCTGACATCCTTTTACAAAGACCAAGCCGCCTGCCTGCGTGCTCATCCAGGTGGAAGCCACCCGGTCCCCAGACCAAGATGAACTGCGAAGGTACCAGCGGGCAGATCCAGGCTGTGGGGAAGCAGCCCTTTGCCTCAGAACATGGACAGATGCTCAACTGACACTGCAGAGTTCCACCCACAGGGCGCAGCAGAGATGGTTTTAGCTTAGGAGCTGTTAGGAGCAGGTGTGATCATCCTCTTTCCAGCCCGAGGAGAGACCCCCTTAGGCTCCCGGGGTGCCTCAGGCAGAGAGGGATGGCCTCTCACGGGCCTGCCTGATAAATTAGCTGCAGAACACACCAAAAGTCACCTGATGAGCTGACTTGTGCTCGTGGTGGTTTCATATTGACCGATGTCAGAGGACACCTGCCCAAAATAAAAACTTTGGCTTAAATATAGCTTAAGCCTGCTTCTTGACAGTAGTTCGATATCAGGACCATTTCCGCCATGGGCTCCTCATGTAATATGCTGAAACGGTGTCATGATACATATGTACTTACTTGATTCTCATTTGCTCCGGTAGGTTATTGTGACCTATCGAAAGATCTGGGACCTAATGTGAAATATACAGGGTGTCCCTGCAAAAAATGTATACACATGTAACAGGGGATAGCTCAATTGGTGTTTCTTTCTTTTCAGATGTAATCCATTGGAATTAATAATTATTCAAAGTATATATACATGTTTTTGGGACACCCTATATAATGATATGAAGTAAATTAGTTGGAAGGAAAACAATTTTTTTTTTTTGGTCAGGAAAGAAACACATCCCTTTTTCCTCCTGCGCATTTATTTGCCACTGTGCAAAGTATAAAATTATACTTGGATATGTTGTGTCTGTATTAGTTAGCTTTTAACAACAGAGGAAGTTTCTGAAGGTTCCAGATAGGTAGAAGTAGCTTCTTTGAAAACGTGATTTATTTTCATTGTGGTCTCTGTGTCCCTTGATTTGATGAGATTCCATTTCAGGATCTCTGTGCATGGAGAAGACATATCAATGTCAGAGAATAGTTGGGGCATTGAAGTCTCAGAGGAAATTACAAGCAAGAATTGTGTCAGGTGTCATAACATCTTTCCACGGGCCTGTGAAATAGCTGAGGTTGGTTGGGAATGTTACCAACTGGAAATGTGCCCCAACCCCCCAGGGGCACTGTCACTCACCTCGTCCTAACTGTGGCCAGGAAGAAATGCTAGTCCAGTTTGGCAGACCTTCTGGTTTGTTTGTTTGTTTGCCTTAAGAAAATATGGAAGATCATATTTCTAAAATGTGAAATCTTTCCATTTTGAAAAGTGAGTGGCTAATAAGACACATAGGAAAACGAAGGACCCTGGGTCTGGGCCTCATGCTGTTGCTGCGACTTCTGGTCAACCAGTTTATAAGGTTTTCCATCACATTCTTTGTAGGCTGGGGTCCAATCCTAAGCCTGCAGGAAAGGCTGTTATTTAATTTAAGTCAAATGAAATTTGCATTTTCCTAGTGAAGATGGATGTGTTTTATGTGGAAAGCCAACTTTAAGGTCTTTTTCTAGAATTTATTTTTCTGGTCATAAGTTGTAGTGTTTCCTGTGGGGAACCTCCTTGTTCATAGAGGTGGGTAAGAAAAAGATGTATAAATATTCAGAGGGAAAGAGTGTAAGTTTTTCCTTCATAATATTTGGCTGAAACTTTCTTGAAAGTTGTGTATTGAAGGGAACTGAGGTATTATCAAGTCCAAATTTCCTCTTTCACCGGTGTGGGCACTGGTAGCTGACCGAGATTAAGCTCATCAGGTAGTTAGTGACAAGCCAGCCCTTGAACCTTGGTCTTCTGCTCATTGTTCTTAATAATTAGCATTAATTGAGAGCAGTTTCCTAATTTTCCCAACCACTCCCTGAGGCAGTTACTGTTGTTATTCCATTTTATAGACAAGTAAATTGAGGCTTAGGGGCTGGCCCCAGGCCAAACAGCTAGTAAGAGGTGAAGCTAGTGCAGTGGGTTTATCCCTCACACTATACCACTGATATTCTTTTCTAGCCACTGGATTCTTAAATTCCTAGGGATATCCTAGAAGCTGCAGTTCTCAGAGCTGCAGAAGAATCTGTAGAAGATAAATGAATATCTCCTCTTACTGCTCTATGTAGATATACTACACAGGAGCATTCTGTAAGATGTCCTCATTCCTTTTCATTGACTATTGATTTTAGGCCATGATTACTCGTGAAGGTCCTCTTTGCAGAAATTTTAGAATTTATTCCTTATTGAAGGTGCTAGATTTACACGTCTGTAGTTCCACTGGTGTCGTACAGTGGCTTTGAGCTTGGAAATCAAGGCAAGTAGATCTGGGTGCAAATCCTGTTTGGGCAGCTATGTGAACTTCAGGAAGTGACCTGGCATGGTTGGGTCCCAGTTTTCTCTTTTGAAAAGTGGAAACAATCACAGTGCTGGTAACATTGTGGTGTTCAGGGAGACAATCCCTGGGCACTCTAGTGCCTGGCACACAGCACTCTGTAACAGGAATTACTGATGCTACTTCTATGCTAATGGCCAAGAAAAGGTGGAAGTGCTGATGCTACCCAGCATGTCCTAGCAGGCGGTTCACATTCAGATTTCAATCATGCTCTTTTGCTGTTCTCTACATTCATGTGGGGGTGGTGTTTCCTGTCTTAAGAATGAAGTGATACATTGGAAAATTCCTGTTTTGAGTTCTGCTATGGCCCATCATCGATTGACTATCATAACTCTTTCTCAGCATTTTGCTGATAAACTGAAGCTACCTAGTTGTGGACTAGGACAAAGGCATATTTTTTTAGAGCAGTGGTTCTCAACCTTCCTAATGCCGTGACCCTTTAATACAGTTCCTCATGTTGTGGTGACCTCCAACCATAAAATTATTTTTGTTGCTACTTCATAACTGTAATTTTGCTACTGTTATGAATCGTAATGTAAATATCTGATATGCAGGATGTATTTTCATTGTTACAAATTGAACATAATTAAAGCATAGTGATTAATAAAAAAAATATGTAATTATATATGTGTTTTCCGATGGTCTTAGGCGATCCCTGTGAAAGGGTCGTTCGACCCCCAAAGGGGTCGCGACACATAGGTTGAGAACCGCTGTTTTAGAGGATTACTATATTCCCTATGATGGACATCCTGTGGCAGAGAGGATCCTATAAGAGTTGAAATGCCTCACTCCATGCTGTAAGCCTGGGAACATATCACAATCCCTTTTGGCTTTTAGGTTTTACCTACTTTTATTAGGTTATTTAGTTATTTGGCGTGAGTGTCTGGGGTAGGGGTGTGGGGGTGGGGGTGAGGTGGGAGGAGGGGAGAAGGGTTGGCCCAGGTAGAAGGAAGTGATTCCATTTTGAAGAGTGGCCATTAGATACATTCATTGCTGTTAGCATTTCTTTTCAATGTATTGCCAAAGTACAGCTCAGTAATGAAGTCTAAGCTAAAGATGAATTTTATTTTAGAGAATACCGCTGTTAGGCTAATACACATGAAGAAAAGCTGCATTAGAAACAACTCTTTGTTGCTCAAGCAGATTACCTAGAGGAATTATTTGATAGGTCCTTATTCTTTTTTTTCTTTTCTTTTTTATTTGATAGGTTCTTAAAGCCTGTGTGAAATCTATTAAAATGGGATGAGGACCCTTTCTAGGAAGCTGTAATTCAAAAATGCTTCTGTGAATTTTTCCTAAATTTACCTCTTCTCTCTTCTTTAAAAAAAAAAAAAAAATTACCAGTAAGCATTTTGCTAAGCCCGAGGAGAGGAAATTCTTTATCCTCAAGAAAATGTCTTAGTAAAGGTCCTAGATGTCCAGTTGAGGTTGGAGAAGCTTTGGTGACGATACAAAATAAGATGGCAGATAGTAGATACTTGGCTTATGTGCATATTCTTTATCTGTTGACTTTCTGGTTCCTCTTCAAGGCCCGAGCTTCAGTTAAGCCTTTGTTGACCTGCCCAATCATATCTTGTCATTCCTTCCACTGTGGCCTTACCATCCAGATGCTTGTATCTCTGCTTGGAACCTTCTCTTTTGTGCCCATCAAAGACTTTGGCAGTGATCCATGTCCCCAGAGAGCATCACCTCTTTTAAGGTTAAGAACTTGGAACCCAACTGGTGTGGCTCAGTGGTTGAGCATTAACCTATGAACCAGGAGATCACAGGTTCACTTCCCGGTCAGGGCACATGCTTGGGTTGCAGGCTCAATCCCCAATAGGGGGCATGCAGGAGGCAGCCAATCAATGATTCTCTCTCATCATTGATGTTTCTACCTCTGTCTCCCTCTCCCTTCCTCTCTGAAATCAATAAAAAATATTTTTTAAAAAGCTTGGATATCTATCTTCATGGATCTAAAAATTCTTGGAGGCAATTTCTAGTCTTAACATTCCTGAGACTGAGGGGTTTGGTGGAAAATAAGTGCTCATTTTCTAAAAGCAATTAATTTTTATATTTAAAAAGATAAATAAATACTGTAGTTGGTTGGAATGTGTTGTGTGTTTGTGATCCAAATTCACTCCTAGATTGGACAAATTTTGCTTTCAAAATTGGCTGTCCATCTTCCTCTGTTACTGTCTTTCTCTGTTTTCTACATGATAAATGAAGTTATTTTCTATTATCACAATTTTCATTTAGTACTTACTATGCATCTTTCATGAACATGTGTGTTTGTGTCTGGTCTTTTCAGTGGGGTAATAAAAGTCCACATGGGAGATGCTTAGGTCTGTTTGATTGTCCACCGGCATTCGTGAGAATCAGCCCTGTGAGTGCATGAAATGGAGATGCAGTGAGATGGCTAAAACTCCTTAATTTGAAGAGTTAGTGGTTCAGCTGGGGAGTCAGATAGGTTCATGGAAAAATGCAAATGTGGGTACAAAGAGTACCTCCATTTCTTCTAATTCTTAATTACAAAGTTGGAAAATGCTTGCCAAATGATGGAAAAAAACATGTTGTGATTGCAAAGAGCCTTTTTGGGTTGCGTAGAAATCAAGCAACATTTCAGATTGACTGGGCCCCAGAAGCGATTGAGGTGAATTAATTAAGAAGTGCTTTGAATATGGGATCCAATATTTAGGGCAATAGATAGCGGCCTTAGGATGTAGTAAAAGTGAAAACTTTTGATACTATGATACTATGAGGTCCACCCTAGAGTCCTTTATATGAATGCAAGAATGGGGGAAGGCATATTTGGGCAAAACAGGTTGGTTGATGGCCAAGAATGATTCCACACAGATTGCTGATGAAGGAGTGGAAGGAGTGGGCCAGAGGGAATGGGAGTCCCAGGAGCTAAGTGAGAGGAATTCTTAAGGAGTATCAAATTAAAATAAATTCAAATTCAATGAGTCTCTTTGTCACTGTTCAAAGGCTTCATAAAAGTAGAATAAAGGCAACCTCTGCAGGTTTGAAGGGCAGAGGCTTGGTTTTCCATGAAGAACCAAAGTTCTGCTGAACTCATGAGATTCTTATTGGGACAAGCCCTGGGACATGGGCCTGGGGGATGGCTAGGGGAGTTAGGAATTGTCATGGAGAGAAAGCTTTTAAGAAAGGCCTGTGTCAAAATGCTGGGCCTTCCCTCTGCTTCACTGGAAATGAAACTGTTCTCAGAGATGTGTTTTATTAAGCAAAGCTTGACTCAGTACAGAGCCCTCAGAGTTTGACAGCACGGTGACTGGAGTGATGGGAAATGGTTTTCTGTGGGGAAAGCTGGTGGTGCATCTTTCATTCGTCTGCCCTGGTCTGGCTCTTCTTCTCTCCTTCCTGACCCAGGGTGGTCTCTAAGCAGTGCAATGAGATGGGAGAACTCAGAAGACCTGGTGTTGTCAAGATCCCCCTAGAGATACGTGGACATCACCAGTAGGGGGCAGCCCAGCTCCTTAGTCTCCTGGTTCCTGTGGAGCAGCTCTGGGCAGGGAGGAGAAGGTTTTCAGACTTCTGTCTTTTGGGTGATCCAGGGAACTAGAACTTAGGCCCAGGTGTATTTGTCCACTTAGTAACTGAGAAGCCCTGGAGTTCAGCTTCTCTGCAGTCATTTCACCTCTATGCGTTTCTCTGTCTCTTTCCCTCCCTCCCTCCTTTCCTCCTCCTCCCCTCTCTCCCTCCCTCCCTTTCTTCCCTCTTCATAAATTTTTTTAAAAGAAAAAGAAAAACCAAAACCACAATGATATAACAATAACTTCATGTACTTATATTCAGAACCGACACTTCAACATTTTGGTCTTTGTTGCTACAAGTCTTTTCTCCTCTAATAAAAGAGTTTAATAGTTTAATAAAATAAATACTTTAACAGCTTATTTCTTAATCCGAGACCCATTCTCCTTTCCCAAAGTGATCTTACTTGTAATTTTTTTATACTTCACATGTATACTTGACTATGAACATTATTGGTTGTTTTCTGTATATTTTTTTGACAAAACAAGACAAACAAACGAATAAACAAACAAAAACTCATAGACACAGACAACAGTATAGTGGTTACCAGAGAGAAGGGGGATGGGGCAGGTAGAAGAGGGTAAAGGGGATCAAGACATGGTGACAGAAGGAAATTTGACTTTGGGTGCGATATACAGATGATGCATTATAGAATTGTACAGTTGAAACCTATGTAATTTTATTAACCAATGTCACCCCCATAAATTAAATACCTTTTTAAAGTTTGCATTAGTTGTTTTATATTATATGCATATATTATAATGCATTTTTCCTCATTTAACGTGATGATTACTTTCTGCTCAAATATAAAGATCTGGTTCAATTCAACTTATGAATTTAACACATCTTACTTTTTTCAGTTTTTTAAATTTATTTATTTTTAATTTATTTTAAAATATATTTTTATAGATTTCAGAGTGGAAGGGAGGAAGAGAGGTAGATAGAAACATCAATGATGAGAGAGAATCATTGTTCAGCAGCCTCCGGCACACCTCACACTGGAGATGGAGTCTGCAACCTGGGCATGTGCCCTGACTGGGAATCAAACTGTGACCTCCAGGTTCATAGGTTGATGCTCAAACACTGAGCAACAGCAGCTGGGCTTTTTTAAAAAAATTAAATTTATTAAAGTAAAATTGGCTAATACCATTATATAAATTCAAGGAGTACATTATAATTTGATATCTGTATATTTTATTGTATGCTCACCCCCAAAATATAATTTCCTTCTGTTACCGTGCATCTGACCCCCTTTTACCTAATTCACCTTCTCCCTACCTCTCTCTCTATGTGGTAACCAGCATTCTGGTGTCTGTATTTGTGAGTCTGGCTTTGTTTGTTTTGTTACTTTTTTGTTTTATATTCCACATATAAATGAAGTCATAAGGTTCTTGTACTTTTCTGTCTGATTTATTCCACTTAGCATAATACCTTCAAGATCCATCTATGTTGTCGCAAATGACAATGTTTCATCTTTTTTTTTTTTTTATGGCTGAGTAGTTTCTGTATTGATGGACACTTGGGTTGTTCCCAAGTTTTGATTCTGACCGTAAATATAGTGAATATTCATGTATATGTCTCCTTGTGTGTATGTATGAGAATTTCTCTTGGGTGAATACCTGGAAATGGAATAGCTGGGCTATGAAGTATGCCAATTTATAATTTTCTAGGATACTGGTAAATTGCTCTTCAAAGTGGTTATACCAATTTCTTCCCCTCCAACAATGTAAGAGAAATTCTTCACATCCTTAGAAATGTTTTATATTGCCAATCTTTAAACATTTTGTCATTCTAGTGTGAGAGGAATGTCATTATTTAATTTGCATTTCAGATTCCTTATAGTGTGAGCAGTTTTTTTTTATATGCTTCTTGGCCATGGAGTTTCCCCTTTGTCAATTGTCTGTTATTAATTTCACTGGCTTCTTTTCTAGTCCTGTGATTGCTCAATGGTAGTGAAGGATAGTTCTTAGGGGTAGATTTCATGATCATATAACCAGCAGCTATCATGTGGGCACCTCTGCAGATGGTAACTTATGAAGGGGAATTCCTGGCATCTGAGAGGACACTTGCCGACCTTTCAATATAGTTCTGTTGATTTTTCCATTTTGAACAGGAAAAAAAAATCATTATTTATCTAAGAAATTCCTGTCTCCACAGTGGAAGAGTATTCTCTAGTGACCATTTTTTCATAATTTTATATGGTTCTTTTGATGGTTTTCCACAAAATCGCCTGTCTACTCTTAGATCCGAGAGCAGTTATGTTTTGCTTAATGTCTGACTTATTTTCATCTCATGAACACTATAAATTTACCATTGACCAAATTTATGTCCCATTCCTTCTTTTCTTGGGCATTGGTGACTAGAAATAAGCTTGCGGCTTTTTTCTAACAAGTATACACATTTTAAAACCTAATTTCTAGGTCCGTTGATGTCTCTGCCCTTGCTTTTCTTTCTTGTATGACTTCCATTTTTATTTATGCTAGTTCACTGTATTTTGGCAAGTATAACTAGGGAGTTTATGAATTAAAAATCTGGTGTAATCAATGTGTTTCTCTCACATGGATGTTTCTTTCTCTGTTCCTCTCTCATCCACTCTCCCTAAAAATCAACAGAAACATATCCTTGGGTGAGACTTAACAAAAATACAAAACAAAAGCCCTATATAGCTGGATAGAGTGTCAATTTGCAGACCAAAGGGTCCCAGGTTTGATTCTGGTCATGGGCATGTACCTTGGTTGCAGGCTCCTCCCTGGTTTGGGCCCTGGTCAGGGCATGTGTAGGAGGCAACCGATGGATGTGTTTCTCTCACATCAATGTTTCTTTCTCTGTCTTTCCCTCTCTCTTCCACTCTCCCTAACAGTCAATGGAAAAAGTATCCACTGGTGAGGATTAATAACAACCCCTCCCCAAATCTGTAATAATAATAATAAAATGAAGGGCATAAATAACATAAAGATAAATGCTCTGTGCCTCAGTTGATTAAGGACCTGTTGGCATTGGGCCCCTGTCATAAGCATGGAGGATACAATGATGTCCAGACAAAGAGAGTTGAGGTTTTCAGAACACTGACAGCCACCATGCTAGGGCAGCTATAAGAAGTGGATAGGTTTCTCTGAAAATCTTGATTGTGAGCCCAAATGAAAGCTTACCCCACACTATTTATCCCTTTTACCACGATTGCATGGAAAAAGCATTAAAATTTGGGGCTCCCTGGAATCCATCTCTTATTGGGAGATAATTTAGAAGGAGGTCACTGTGATCTCTATTAAAAATGTTAGTGGAATGAAAATCTTGGAAAATACATTTAATGTGTGATAATTTTAAGCATTTAATAAAAACTCTTGATGTTGAAAATTATTCTTTGAGCATTAGGTTGGAGTCTTAAAATGTTTCCTTCTGTGTGCGGTAGAAAGAGATAAGAGGATGAATCCTTTCTGCACATCTACTAGTATTAAGTGCCAGGCCCTGGGTATCAGGGGGAACCAAGATCTTTGAGTAGAAGATGGATTTCTACCTTGGAAGTTGCATTTTTATATAATGGGGATAATGTTTATGTGGGTCCTTTTAAAATTATTTCTCTTTGGTGTAATTTTATTCCCTCAGAGCATTTACTTATTTTATTTCTAAAATTTTGTTTTCTAGAAATGGGTGCACCAACTCTTACCATAAATATTTTTTGTTTCATTTTTGGATTAGGTGGAAGGGACCTATAGATGCTGCATCTTCTCTCCAATTTGTTATTTTTAAATTATTTTCCCCATTTTAACTCATGTCGGTAACAGCAGGATTATATATTTGTTTTCAGCAAATTGGAATCTTATTTGGAATATGTTATGTATCTTAAGGAAAAGAAAGAAAAAAATGCATCATAGCACAACTTCCTATAGTGACTTTAGAGCTCTAAGGGTTGTCCATCCATCCATTAGGCTATCCATCCATCCATCCATCCTTTATCTGTTGAATAGCTATTTTGTGCAAGGTACTTTGGTAGATGCGGTGGTGTATATTAAGAACTATAAAACAGGAGCCACTGTCTTTAAAGAGGTTTTGATCTAAGAAAAATGGACAGGTAGGTTCTTGACTATCACAAGGAAATTCCATGAAGGCAATTTTAACAGCTTTGTGTTTGTATTACTGGGTCTATATTCTTGGTCATAGGTGACAGAAATTTAGAACAAACTTCACTTAGTGGCATCTGACCTCAGAGATAGCTGGATTCAAAGGCTCAAGTGGCATTTTTAGTGTTCTATCTTTTTTGGTACTCCTATCTCTCTTCTCTGTGTGAATTTATTCCTGGATAGTCCCCTCATGGCAGAAAAATGGAAACCCCATCCTGTATAATCTTTCAGCTATCACCCAAGAGAAAGAGAGAGAGAGAGAGAGAGAGAGAGAGAGAGAGAGAGAGAAAGAGAGAAAGACTGACTCTGTCTGGACCAGCATTCATCTATTTAATTTTAGGGAGGATTCTCATTGGTCTAGTTGAGGTCACATGACCAAGTCTAAGCCCATCATCATGATCAAAGGGATGAAATTCTCTGTTCAGCCAGAGTCACCAGTTTATTCCTATATTTGAGGCTTTGGGAGGTAGAGGAAGGTTCTTACAGAGAGTGCACTAGGGCTATGTGGGGTTTGTGAAATGTGTTTCCTAAAAGGAAAAATTGTTATTGTTACTGACAAAGGCAGAGAGAGGGATGCTGGGCCAGGACAAGAGAAAGTGGGGAGGAAGGGAGGGAGAGAGAGAAAAGGGGAAGGGAATCTGCTTCAATGTTTTAGGAGCTAAAAGGAGGGAGTGATTGCTACTCTTGGAATGTGAGGAAAGGTGTCATTTGTCTTGCTTGTGATGATGCCAGCATCCCTGTGGCTGTTGCCATAAGGGTGAACTGCCTTTGAGAGACTTGGAAATGAATGCATTTCCAAGTTATTTTCACCTCTATGCAAAGGGTGAAAGGGGAGGGAAACTAAAATTGTTAGTTGAAAGAGTGATAAACATTAAGAAAAATGAAGCCTGGTGAACCTGTCATTGACCTTGACACCTACTCAATCCTGGTTTCTTCTCAATCACACTCACTTTTGCTCCCCTAGCTATTTTTTTTTTTAACATGGTGGGGTTAGGTTGGGTGGGGAAAGATTACGTTGAGCACTGTGGTAAGATTGTATGGATGTTACCCATTCTTTTATGTTCTGTCTACATCTGAGTCAATGGTTTTCACTCTGCTTTTTTGCAGTTACATTGCAAATCAGAAAAGGTTAGAAATCATCAACGAGGATGATGTTGAAGCTTACGTGGGACTGAAAAATCTGTGAGTACTCAGGACTTGTGTACTTAATCTCAGAACTTCTTATGTTCTATTAGAGTTAGGTGGCTTTCATCGATTAGTTCTAACATGTGTGCAATTATGTTTTCATAGGACAATTGTGGATTCAGGATTAAAATTTGTGGCTCATAAAGCATTTCTGAAAAACAGCAACTTACAGCACATGTAAGTAAAAGTTGTCTTTTGCTTCCCCGGGCCCAATTTACTAAAAAATTTGTCCTCTCTGCTTATATTCCTTCTTTTCCAACTCTAACCTCACTTTTTAAAAATTAGTATAACTGTGACAATAGCTTAGAATCATTATCTTTGACTTCTGAATAGCGTTAGAGGGGTATTAGAACAGCCTGTTTATTCCCTTTCATGAATTTCTTGGCCATTTCCATCTTGGACGGAGCAATAGGCCAAGGCAAGAATCTGATGTGAAAATTATGTCCTTGATTCTTTTCCTTGGAATCATGACATTGCCTGGAAGACATTAAACCAGTGGAATGGAAAGACACTGACTTGTCCATGGCCTTTTCAGGGAGCTCACAGTTACTAATGCCTTGCCCCCCACAATAGGTCCTCTTTTGAAGTTACATTTTAAAAAAGCTATCTGTCATGATTGACAGAAGTGGAGAAAAGTCAACCATGGGACATGCCAAAGGTTCAGACAATTATTAACAATAGCAAATGCTTCCCCTGAAGTCATGTTGAAGCTTTGTCAGCTGAAGTCAATTATAAATAAATAGGGACAGTGGGAGCTCTTAGGCTGCTGGCTGCTAAATCCTGTTAGATGATAGCACTTAGTCAACAAGGTGTGGCCTTTCAAAAAGGTTTCATCATTAAACAGAGAATCACCCACTCCTAAGCTCAGACTGGTGTCCCCATGACCTGATTTTCAGTGTAACCTTCTGTTGGAGGAATGTTGCCTGCATTCATTGGGCCTTTGGTGCTTTGCAAATTATTTGTAACAATACCTTATGTGTCTCATAGTCACCTGCATTATCTCACTTGGTTTTTCTAACAAGTGGTAGGGAAAATCATTTTTATTCCCATTTCATGGACAGAAAATCAGACTGAGGAAGATGTTGGACTTTCTCAGGTACAGAGATTGGACGTGACAGAATTATGACTCCAGGACTTGCTCCTGGCCATGGTCTTCTAATAAGAGTACAAGAAATAAAATCTGTGTCATCCCTAAGATTCAAGGATCAGCGTTCTGGTAACATCTGTCCTCTTTCTTTTTTTGGGGAGACTAGTTCCCCAACTGATTTTCAGGCCGGTTATAAAAGAAATCATTCTCTTAGAGCAGATTGCCTAGAGTCTCTATGGAGATTTTTGATATTATGAAAAACCTTAATTTCATAAAGCCACTAGGTTGACTTCATATTTTATAGGTGGTGTTAATGATGAAGACAATTTAAAAATAAAGCCCATGGAATTAAGATAAAAAGCATTTGGCAAAAATGTGACAAAACTCCAAGGAACTTTATTAACACATTTCACTAAATGCTGTTTGGCACAATCTCTGCAGTCAGTTTGCCTGAACAAGTCTGATGGCTGCGTAGGCCTTGACAGCATAAACAAGAGAGAAGCTGGAGAGAAGAAAAAAGGCAAAATGCTCTAATGCAGTCACTTACATGTATTAATGACCTCAGTAGTTAATTCCGGTATTTTCATTACACCTGACTTTAGACCCTAATTGCTCAACAACCACATTTTACTGGCTGTCTTACCAAATCATTTCCCCTACTGTTGTGATTTTTGTTTAGTGGGCTATGATTAATTGCAGTGTTAGTAATAGACTAGTTTATTTCTTTATTGTGCCTCTTATATTTTCCCTACTTTCCTTGTTGCAAGCTATTTCTAGGAAACCAAAGCTACCTTGTGTATTTTTGCTACTATCTGGTAGAATATTTTTAATGGCATTCTATATATAAAGCCCAGCATTTTCCCTATCTTCCAAAGATGTGCCATTTGAAAATAGGAAACCGATGAAATAGGCCTATCCTATACAGTTTCATTAAAAGCCAATAATTTGGAAGCCCAGTCACTGGGCAGATTGATATTTGTAGGCATAGTTACACAGTAAGGCTAGTGTTCAACCTGTTATGAAGGAATCATGAAATGTCCATAAGCTTCATTGATTTATGTCATGAAAGAGGCTCTAATCACCCAACTAAGGAATTAAATTGTGTTGTTGACTTTTAAGGATGGTGGGGAGGGAGGAGAGAATCAAGTCAAGTGCTTGCCTTTCCAGACCTTAGTCCCAACCTCGGTTTAAGATCAAGGACTTGGGGCAACTGGCTTCCTCTTCCCTGATTTCCCACAAGTAAATTTCACCCTTAACTTGAATATCAGCATCACGGGCGACAGTGAGCTGGGAAGGAAATGTGTATCAGAAGCTGTTTCTTGATGTCCCCTGGGATATGCTGATTATCTCTGCTAGTTTCTCCTACGGTATAAAATCCTGCACAAGAGCATTGCACTTGGGGTTTAAGGAAATTCAGATTGGCTCCTGCCTCTCATTTTCAGCACTCCCCTCCAGCCTGCTCATATTTGCAGGCCTGGGGACTCTCCAGAGGCCCTGTAACTGGTCACTGAGTTTATTTCTTGGTGCCTTCATTCCTGCCTGGCCCCTGAGAATCCAGAGACTGTGAGAAAAGCCAGCTTTTGTGTTTTCCAGGGGCTTTGCAGAGGTGCTAATTAGCTCCTTTGCAAAGTCCTATAATCAAACAGTAAGAGGATTGTGGATTTTTCCCCTCTCCTCCTCCTTCTTTTTGGCTTTTGGCCCCAATAATAAGTATGGTTCATAAAACTCATCTTGTTCTTTGGCGCGTAACCCAGCTCTGGGCTGTGCTGCTGGCAGCCCAATAGGGGCAGCTGCGCCCGGTGCCGGCTCGCTGGCTGACCCGGGAACCTTGACAATAAGTATCATTTTTCTTTGCTCCTCTCCTGTTCTTCTTGGAAAGAAGAGCAGGTTCCCCTGTACTCCCCCCACCCCTCAACCCCCCAGAAGGCTTGGGATTTCTGATGAAGATGAAAATATTTGTGTCTCCAAGACTGTGGGGAAGATAGGCAGATTGACTTTTCAATGTATAATACTCCAATGAAAGCCATTCTTAATCCACATTCCAAAAGAAAAGATTTATATAGGCACATTTTTTAACTTCCTGGCGGAGATTTTTTTTTCATGTCGGGGAGCATTCCACGTTCCAAAAGAGAAGATGGATGCATAGAAGGAAGTGGGCACCCTTGTGTAGGTAGGGGTTTGGGTGAGTGGAAATGCCAGTATAGAATAAGGCTGGGAGTGGACACATACATACATCCTTGAGTTATGTGGCACAAAAGTGGCCCTTTTTATATTCATCAGCTGCCTAGTTTGAGATCATGCATTAGCTCCTGGGTTGTAACCTCTTTCTGAAGGAGACTGGTCAGACACACCCAGATACTTTTAACTTATGATTTTGTTACGCTGTTTGACCAGCCTCAGGTCAGGGTCCAGGATTACTTTCACTCTCAGATCTCTCATTCTTATCTGACTGTCAGCCCAACACTCACTCTCCTGAGCGGGAAACGGATACTGAAGGGCTCATTGCAGTTCGTTGAGGTGGTGGCTGTTTTTGTAAAAGTTGGTGTTTATTTTATATTCATATTATTTACTAAACACATGTCTAGAGGACCAACCACTAGGCACTTTTTAAGTAAATTCAACTAGTAAACAAAGTCACAGAGGGAGTCAGCTACCAGGATTATGGCTTAGAACTTTCCAAATTAAGGTCTCATAACATTGATCATTGGAAACTGAAACTCTTGCCCATTGAAAAGACTACATGTTTGGAACATGTAGGTAAATTCAGTATTTTTCCCCCCATAACAAATATGACATCTTTTCTTTGATTGGTCCAAATCTTAAAATGACATGTAGTTAGAATAGTTCAAGAAAAATTCTGACATACTCCTCATAATCTCCTGTTGTTCTCTTCATGGCATTATCTAGTTATTAGAAATCCTATAGAAATGATCTCAGCAGAGTTTATTAATCAATAACTGTTTTCTCTCCTATGAGGATGTGTTAAATCCAGTTCATATCCAGAGTTCTGTATGTCACATGACTTCAAAATATTCATGACACTCATTTTAAAGCATCTTTTCTCTCTGGTGATTTTATGGTTTTAAATTAAATTAAATTTAATCTTTCTATTAGTTGTTCAAGAGGTCAGAAATCTCTAGGAGGTATATAACTTGGCTCTGAATCAATCAGCATATGAAAAATAAGCTTTTGGGTAAAAAAGAGACTTAACATAGACAATAGGAAAATTATGTTCCACCCCCTGCTCTCCTACCCACCATTGGTAAGAATGATGGGTAGGAGAAGCAGGAAAAACTAAACTATCATTTCTGGTAAAAGAAAGAGATGATTGGGTTTAAGTAAGGCATGGACCATGATCAAATAAAATTATATTGTGAAAAAAACCTTGATTTGAATACTTTATTTCTGAAATATATCATTTTAGATTCACATTTAATCTTTTTTTTATTCCTTTCAGCAATTTTACTCGAAATAAACTGACGAGTTTGTCTAGGAAACATTTCCGTCACCTTGACTTGTCTGAGCTGTAAGTAATGATTTTGTGTTGTTTTATTTTTTTCAAGGAAAAGGGCAATTAAGTATTTTTTTAAATGAGTGATGCCGCAGATCTATTTTTATGTCAAAATTCTTGAAAAATGATTTCTCAAGTTTTAGTTACTTGTTTTTTTTCCCCTTAAGAAGACAGGATTGAGTAATAAAAATTAGAAACCACAATAGTAATATGTTGTTTATGATAAGTTTAAATGTTTTTACATAAATGATTTATTTTGTAATGGAGGGAAAATATTTAAATGTGTTGATGACTAATAGCCAGAATTTCCAAGTGTGTTCAATTTTTGTGTTATCACCATGAAGCAGATGTAAATTGTTGACATTCCTGTGGTTAAAGGTGCCTAAAGAACCCTGTAATGAGGTTCTGTGTAGCAGAGGTGGGCCAAAATGGACAAGGCCTTTGAATACCAGGCAAAGCTTTTGCTTAAACTGTATGTGGCCTGAGTTGTAGGGTCTACCCCATTCACAAGGAAATTGGGCAGATTAGAAGATGTCAGTAGTGGAGCGACAGCAAGCTAATTGGTAGCAATGAGGGTTACATGATGAAAGTCTTAGTGATTGGCAATGATTTTAAATAAACTGAATTCAAGTAGTTGAAGTACTAGGTTTCTAACACAGGAGTAGACAAATTAAAAACTTAAGGAAGATACACAAAATAGAATAAGATACTCTGTAAAAATTTTAGGCATCACTGCAGAAAATTTTCTTGCTTGGTTAAAAATTAGAGTTCTGATTCCAAATTCACATGTTTCAATATTCTCCCTGCAACATATTTAATGAATTCATTCAACAAATGTTAATTGTGTGCCTGTTACAAATCAAAGTAACATGGTAATAGACCATGGCAATAGAAGATCTCTGTGGTCCAAGATTCTGCTATGTGGTGGGAGAGGTAGAAGTCTAACATGCACATGTAATAATAATCACTTCAAAAAGAGTTTGCACAATGAGCTAGAGGAAGAAGCCAGTTGTCCACCAGCATTATGTGGTCATAGGAATATCTTATATGTATAACTGAAGAGCCCCTGGCTTCTTTATCCCCTCTGATGATTCAACCAGACTTTCTTTTTAGAATGATTCTTTAGTTTTTCATGTACTCAGACTGCCAGGAAATAGCTTGAATTAGTGGGGCTTAAACATTGTGGATCTCCTCTGCATTGTATTCCATATCTAGTCGTGCCAAATCTTATTTTGGTGTTGGAGGGATACTTGGAGGCCATCAAACAGTCACAAATTAAAGAGTCTTCCATGATCACATTTCCCCAAAGAAATTCCCAGAAAAGTCTCCAGGGATCCCTGAGATTCTTAGAACCCGACCAGAAAACCACAGGAGTAAATGATGCTGCAAAGCCCAGGTCCGGCCCTCACGGAAATCTTAAGTATTGTGGTTAATTCCAGGCAGAGCCTATGTAACGATTTTAAATGGCCTCATTTAAAGGCTCATTACCATAAATGGAATTCATCTTAAATAGGCCACTGAGTATTATAAATAAGCATTTAAAGATTTTTTTCTTGTGGTTTTTATTTTCCTCTTGACTATTTCCTCCTTCACCAGTCGCAGGCCACAGGAGTCCAGGCAGCACGGGTGAATGGTGGCTTTCTCTTAGCAGATCTCACAGTGGGCTTAGAGGCTCAATCTGGAGCTCAATGCCCTTGCTTTCTGAACTCCTGAGCTTGGTGTGTGTGTGTGTGTGTGTGTGTGTGTGTGTGTGTAGCCATGTGAGCACGTGTGCACATGCATGCCAGAGGCCCAAGAGCTCCCTTGCAGATTCTCTCTCTCACATTCACTCCACCTTTCTTGCATCAATCAAATGAACTGTGGTTGCAGAAAGCTGTGAGCACCACCCGATTAGCTCTCACACTTCAGTCCTAGCATTGGATTTAGAGTCTCATTTTAAATGTAGATGACACTTTTCTGCCCCCCACTGAAGTTTGAGCTTATTAAATAACACTTTGATCTCTAGCCTGACCAGAAATAAGTATGGTAGTATTTCTGAAAACTTACTGTTGGCATCTTCACTTAAGATCTTCTTAATAACTGTATAATAACAGTAATAAAATGGTTACAGCTCCTTATTTCCCCCCATTTTATGAGACACACTCTTTTTTTCTTACATTACAGCTATTTCTGTACTTATCTTGTTTCCCTATTATTCTGAAAGGTCTTATATCACTTTGCATCTTTTAGCCTTTACAGTGGTGTTTGCACACAGCAGAAGCTCAGTAAGCATTAGATAAATTAATGAATAATAAGTAGTTACTAATATGTTTTAAAGGTAGGTATGACTTTCAAAGATGGCTGGTTAGAAAGAATTCATAATTTTGTAGTGCTTCAGGAACATGAATGTAGTTAAAATCAAAAAAGAGAAGCCTGACTGAGTTTCATTTTTGTTCCATGTAGGATCTTGGTGGGCAATCCGTTCGCATGCTCCTGTGATATTATGTGGATCAAGACTCTTCAGGAGAGTAAATCCAGTCCAGAAACTCAGGATTTGTACTGCCTAAATGAAAGCAGCAAGAATATTCCCCTGGCGAACCTGCAGATCCCCAATTGTGGTAATTCACTTTTAAGTCAATGAGTTCTAGTTGCTATTAATTATTCTAATTGCCTTGGTGTGGTAGAGAGTCTGGGAAGATTACCACTACCCAGATTTTATACAGTATGCTGTTATGTCTCCAATGAATTGGGCAACATTTGTGTGCAGTGTGGAGAAATCATTTGGGAGCAACTTTGCTGAACATTTTTTGCAAGTAGAATATTAATTTTGAATGAATGACTTTAAAGTGCACACAGAAAAAAAAGCACACACTGTATTCCTTTGTTTCTTTGTTCATTCGTCCGTCCATTCATCCATCCATCCATCCATCCATCCATCCATCCATCCATCCATATATCCAAAAAGTATCTGCTAAGAGTGCAGTACCCCACTGGCCACATACAGGCAGTCCTCGGGTTATGTCAGACTCGACGTACATTGTTTCGCGGTTACGTCGCCATCTCCCATTTACAGTATTTATTTTAAAAAAAAGTTCCGTCATTTCGACGTATGTACATATGTGCTTTATGTTTTTTATTATTTATTTACCACAAGTAAAGGTCAGGAATTGTTATCTTTCTTTTAATTTCTTTTTTTTTTTTTTTTTTTTTACTGTTTCACATCATTACTGCTGTGTATGTGCTCCAAGTGAGTGACTGGGTGCTTATGTAGGTGGGTTCGACTTCTGGCGAAAATCGCGTTACATCGCAACGCAGGAAGTAACCTTATATACTTGGTTGGCCCTCAGGCCATGTAGAGGGAAGGATTTCAAGGTGATAAAGTGTCCTGGAAGCATAAGAAAATGCAGTTCAATCCAGATGCTAGATGTCTATGTCTCTGGATGGGGCTCCTCAGATTTTCCCTTACAAGCGCTTTATCCCATGTCTAAGTTCAAAATCCCTTCCTTCACCCTTGTCCCCATTCCTCTCCTCAGCATTTACACCTTCAGAATTTAAAATGGCACCATGTGATGAAATCACAGCTCTCTGTGAGGACTAGTGTGTTTATAGGGAAGTAGAATCCAAGGGTGCCTGTTAGGATTTTACCACGAAGGGCCTCTGGGACATACCTCTACAATGCTCACATATTCATATTATTTCTCTGTTGAAATTTTAATCAGTTAGTCAACCAGTTAAACAGTTCACAATGATATTTGATCTTCTGGTCTAGAGGTGACGCAGCCTGAAGCTAGGTAGCATTGGTTCTCCACCGCCCTGAGGTATCTTCATATTGACCATAAACATCCGGTTCTTTGTTTTCAGAGGACCCTATTGTTTGGGGTCAGTTTTCATTTAAGGAAAATATAACTGCTGCTTATTTTTAATGAGAATGTAATGAAAGGAAAGATAAGTGTTCACTTCTGACCCTGAAGGAGCTTAGAAGATAGCAGTTACCCTTCCCACAGATTTTTCTGTAATAACTAGAGATGTTTGGCTTTAGAATGGGAGAATCGGGCTTGGTTCCCTTGCCAACTTCCCTCAGCTTTCTTTGCTAGCCAAGGGTGAAAATAACAAACACTTTTAATATATATCTTTTCCTGATAAGAAGGTAACTGTTCTCTGTTCTGGCATAAATTTGTGCTGCTGAGAGAAATTGCCTAGAGGGACAAGAAATGCAATGTTGAGTCACCTGGCCTCTTGGCCAGCTCCCAAATCCCCACGGCTGTTGTGACCACATTGGTTCAGCAACCACTGAGAGGAAAAAAGAGAAAGCATCTAACTCCCGCTCTGATTTCACAAACTGCACTTAGTAGATGTCTGTTTTGCCCTTGCCTGAAACCATTCTATTTCTTTGATTTTAATTTTCAGCCTCATTGTCTCGACAGCATTCTGATAATGTACTCACTGTATGGGATGTTGACAGGCTATAGTGATTGTGAAAGGGGAACCATAGCAGTGACCTGGTCCTTATTTTTGCCGATTGATTTGTCAATTTTCAATAATTTTTATTGAAAATATGATTCCTACAATTAGTCAATGCATTCTGTGTATGAGAGTGAGACTGAATCCACGTCAGAGAGAGCATGTGCTTGCTTGATTGAGTAGGATCTGTTTATATTCATGATAACATTCACAATTAATTTCACTGTCACCAATGCTTTTCAAAAAGCAACATTATAAAAGGAGAATTGGCAGACTTATTTTTTTTTTTACCACTTTTATGTTCTTCTGTTTTATTTTTCTGTTATTTCAAGTGTTTTTTTTTACTTATTTATAATTGTACAAATCATATTGATACATTTTGTTGTAAAAATAACTCCCTATATATTATACATAAAGCTTGCCTTTTTCTTGTTTGTGATCATTTCAGGTTGGTAGTCATAGATCTATCATATTTTTTTTAATCATTGCCTGGTATTTGTGGCAGAATAAATCTTCCATTAAATCTTCCATATTGATGGACATTTAGCTTCCCATTTTTCATTGCTACAAAAATGTTTCAATAAGCATATGGACAGATGCAAAGATTTTTCTAGAGAACATAGTAGGAATCAATCATATTTTTTTGGTTCATATGGCTTACACTTTAAAAAATGGTTGTACTGATTTATAGCCACCCCAGAAAAGTATATCTTGATATTAGCAAATGTATTCTTTGTCTCTCTAAAAACTACATGGTACGTAATTGCTTTTTAGTTTGCATTTTGCTGATTGCTATTGAGTATCTTGTGAACATTGTGTTTATTCTTCAGTGAACTACCTATTTATATCCTTTGTCTAGTTTTCCTTTTTCTTTTATTGGTAGTGTTATTTGTTTTATTTTTTCTTAATTCTTTGAATATTATAAATTATGTTTCTGTAAATGTATAATGATAAGATATTTACCATACATATTTAAATATATTTCTGTAAGTATCTAGAGATAACCCTTCATAAGACAAGATACTTTTACTTCTCTTTACTTCTTTCTCCCATTTCTCAAATTGTTTTCATCTGAGATTTTATTTTAGGATTTACTTATTTTTTTTCAAGTTTTTATTTATTGATTTGAGAGAAAGAGATTAAGAGAGAGAGAGAATGAGAGAGAGAGAGAGAGAGAGAGAGACATCGACATCTATTTGTTGTTACACTTACTTATGCATTCATTGGTTGATTCTTATATGTGCCCTGACCAGGGATCGAACCCACAACTTTGGCATATTAGGAGGATGCACTAACCAACTGAATTCTCTGACCAGGGCATTACTTGATTTTTTTAAAGATTTACTATTTTTTTGTATTCCACTGATCTTTGTATCTTATTATTTCCTCTTGGAGTGGTTTTTCATTTTGCTGGAATGTGTTCTCTAATATTTTTTTCAGAGAAATTTCAAAAATAAAATCGTCCCATTCTTGCCTGGTGGAAAATCAGCCTGTATTTTTTTCTTCCCAGTGGTATTGACTGAGTATAAAGTTCTAGACTCAAAATAGCTTCTTAGGATTTTGCAGATTTTTCTTGTTTTCCAGTGTTGCTGGTGAGATGCTTGAGGCCAAGCTGATGCTTATTTCTTGATAAATAACCTCTACTTTTCCTTCTGAAGCTTTTAAGAGTTTCTCCTAATCCATGTTATTCTTAAATTTTAGAACAATGAAATTAGGTGTGTTTGTGTTTAAGAATTTATTCTGGTCAATATACAGCATACCCTTTTAGTACAGGTGTTCCTGTCTTTAGTTCTGGAAGAATTTTCTAATTATTTATTTAGATGAATGTTTCCACTTCTGGCTCCTCCCTTCATACCTCTCAATCTTTCTTTAATACTTTCCATCTGCTTGTCTTCTTGTGCTGCATTATGGGAAAATTGGTTTCCTCACTACTTTACCCTTCAGCTATTTCTGCAGCTACTGAATTTTTCTCTTCCAACAGTCAGTTTTTAATTTCTGCAATCTCTAGTGATTGGTTATTATGATTGAAACGTCTTTTTCCACATTGGAGCTCACCATATCTCTACCATGTCACAGCTCCTAGCATGACTGATTTTCTCCTGGCAAGTTCTCACTCATTGCTTCTACTTGGAAGTGGCTACAGCTGTTTTTGGATTCTGTGTCTATGGTGAGGAGGTAAGGGTGGAAAGTCTATTCCTTCTGGTGTTGGCTAATGACCCTGTGGCTTGGCCTCCGTGGGACTCTACTCTGTCCTACAGTCCACCCCTTTAGTCTTGGGTCAGCTGCTAGCCTCCCTGTTTCATCTAATAACACATACTATGTATTCATTTAGAGCTGTACTGTTTTTGTTTAATCCCATTTCCCTGCTTTCTCTTGTCCAGAGGTTCCTCATAGTTTCTTATCCATCAACAGTATGCTTCCTTGTTTTTCTGGCTTTAATTTTTTTGGAGGGGACTAATTTCTAGAAATTTGAGATGAAAGGCAGATACTTCAAAGTAGGGCTTCGTTAACATGTATTAATTTTCTTCATGATGGCTTCCAAAATTTTGTTCTTTTTCAAGTTAGACTGAGCAGTAAATTACACTAGACTTTTTTGGATTTAAATTCTGCCTCTGAAACTCCATGTTCAGGGATTCAGATGATATGGTAATATCTTCAAGTGAGATCTTGTTTGCAACATGGATTCCTGCTCAGAGGCTTTTCTTTTGTGTCCCACCCTTTTCAAGCTTTTAAAACATATCTGTTGTGTTTAATTAAGTCACAGTATGCCAAATTCTTCTTATTTCCACTTCTTTTGATCAAACTTTTCTCAAGAGTAACTCCTAAGAGTATGGTCTTATATGTTTTATTGTTGTAAACCAACAATTTGCCAATAACTATGGCCATTCAATTTAGTTAGCAACCAGTAATACTTTAAGTTCAATAACAAAGAGCTATTGGCAATTCATTCTTTATAAGGTAGGTTTTCTTTAAAAATGTCTCCTTTATTAAGAAGTACAAGTTGCCAGTCATAAAAATAGTCACAGGGATGTGAAGTAGAGCATAGGGAATATAGTTGATAGTACTCTAATAACTATGTATGGTGTCAGATGAAAACTGGACTTATCAGGGTGATCACTTCAGAAGGTATGTATAAATGGCTAATCATGATATTGTCCACCTGACAGTAATATAATATAGAATGTGAACTGTGATTAAAAACAAAAAAAAATCTTCCCACTTTAGTATTTTATCATGTCAGTATTATATTGTGAACAAATTGTCAACATTTTATATGCAAACATGAATCCCCAGACTGCTTAATGTATGCTTTGAACATAATAGGGATTTGATTAATGTTTGCGGAATTGATAATTAATAATTGCACGAACATATTATATTAATGCTCAGATTGGACTGAAATTTTAATATAATATTGCAGATATTTCATTTTAGTAAAGAGAACCTAAACATATATTCTTTTAGCCAAATTATACCATATTTTGTAGTTCTCTTTGAAATTTTTGTCGTCTTGCATTTTAAACTTTAATTCTGAAATTGTGTGTATTTTTTAAAATTTTGTTTTTCAATTACAGTTTGTGTTCAATCCTTTTTTGTATTACTTTCAGGTGTACAGCACAGTAGATAGACATTCATATAGGTTACAAATCATTGTTGCATTTCAAAAGGATCTTGTTTCTTCTTTTTCCGTCCTCCCTTAGTGATTAAGGGAGCATACAGGTGGGGCCGGGAAGTTTGTGCAGTTCCCACCAGCAGCACAGTCAACATGGCTCACAATATTTTTCTAACAATCCCCTCTTGCCGTGAATTATGGTAAATTTATTCATGCCGTGAAACACATTGAGGTCTGTTTCTCCACAAGGTTCTTTTTAACCTTAGAAAAACTTTATTGACTGCAAGGCAATAAAATATGTTCATATAACATTTCCACATTATTCAGAACAAACAGGTGCTGTGAGCGTTGGTTCTGAAGTCAGAAACTGAGTCACACAGGTGCTAATGAAGGGAAGTTATTTATCATTCCACAAAAATGTCCCTGCTGCTTCTTTTCATGTTTTTCAATGAAATTACTCATCACATAGCATATTTTAAATTTCTGTACTCAGTTTGATCTTCAGTAGTTAGTTTGCAAAAAGACTTTCACTTTAATTGTTTTATACTGTAATTATAATTCAAATCTCTGGAAGAGCGTTTCTTCAGGGAGTGTTAGTAGTGAATGAAATGCTCTGTTTTAACTAGATGGCAAATATATTTAAGAAAGTCTGTATTCCTCTGGGTTAGATCAAAACAATCCTTCAACGCATTTAACTAGTTAGCATGTCCAACAGTGAACATACGGTGGTAATTCAGGTAATGGTTGAAGGACTGTGAGAAAAGGAGACATGTAATACTTTCAACAATGAAGTTTTTTAAAAAATGGTAATGTGCATAGTGAACAGAGTTACAAAATTTTGTATAACTTTTTTAAAAAATATTGCAGTTTTTTTTAAAACCACAGAGCATCCCAAAGAATTAACATTATCAAAGAACACACTACACACTTTGGGGAAAGTTTGGTGGACTAGGTCAGTGGTCGGCAAACTCATTAGTCAACAGAGCCAAATATCAACAGTACGACGATTGAAATTTCTTTTGAGAGCCAAATTTTTTAAACTTACACTATATAGGTAGGTACATTGTTATTAACTTAATTAGGGTACTCCTAAGGCTTAGGAAGAGGCACACTCAAGGGGCCAAAAAGCCGCATGTGGCTCGAGAGCCGCAGTTTGCCGACCGCGGGACTAGATGATTACTCAGACCACTGTTGGTTTAAGAATAATAGTTGTAGAAACAGAAGCTTAGTGAACAATTGTTCAACATCCATTGTCTAAACTCTTGCTACTCCAAGTGTGGTCTGTGGAACAGAGAGTTTGTTAGAAATGTGGATTCTCAGGCCCCAACACAGACCTACTGGAAAAAAAACAACATTTTTAACAAGATCTGCTGGTGACTCATGTGCACATTAAAGCTCTGGTCTAAAGAAAGTCAGCCTTTTTGCTAGATAGTTTATGATTTTCTGCTGAGGTCTACAGGCTGGTATGTTTTTCCTGAACACATCCAGGTCAAGAGACACTGACACAGAGGTGTCTGTCTGCCTGGGCAGATGACCAACTCTTATCTCCAGTGAGGTTTCTCGGAGTGCAAAGGACGCCATCTCTGAAGCTCAAATCAGGATCCCATTACGGTAGTGCTAGAAGCTGTTGGAAGCATTGCTGAGCTTTGCTCTGTTCTTGTGCCGATTTCAAATCTTATTAAGCCAGGAAGTAGTGCCTGGCAAATGGTTTATCCTGCCTTGGCTATTCATGCTTCCCAATTCATTTTTATTGTGCTAATTAAACCTCAAGTGATATTTCAAGTACAGATTGTTTTTTCCATTATTAACTCTTTGGCCAGCATATTAATGCTGTAGAATTAACGTGAGTCAGATGCTTACTCATTTGTGGAAGACTTTACATTTAAAAGATCTAGACTTGGCCAATTTTGCACAGATTCCCTTGGAAACTGCTATGACAGGGTGATACAATTTCTCTATAAATAAAGGAGACTCACTCTTCCTTCACAAATAGACATGTAATTATTTTTTTTTAATGAACCAAATTCCTAGATCATGGATATGTATTGGCATTTATGGTCTGTGCTAAAATGGATATATGCAGTCTGGGAGATAGTGTAGTATAGTTGTGTAGATCCTGTGTCTTGGGTTCAAATCCCAGGACAAAGATACTTGGGCAACTTGAGATGTATTTGACTTTTTCAAACTTCATAGTCTGCATTAATTAAATAAATGCAAAATACTTAACTTTAAGATTGGTTGTAAGGATTAAAATATACAAAAACTTAAAATATTAGAGAAGAATATATGGTTCAGTGAATGCCTATATAAATGCTATTATTGTTACTGTAATTAAACAAATATTTTTAGAACTGTTAGTTATATAAGCTTAGGCTTGAAGAAGAAAACCATAACAGATTTTATAGTGGAAATTAAGATTATGGCATAGGATTCTCAACTGAGAAACTCTTTATTTTTATCCTTTTCTGCTCAGAATTCCTAAACTATGAGATACATTTATAAAAGGTAGAGAATTCCTCCCATTCCTCCCATAGGTTTGTATTTGAGGTACCAAGAGGGGTGTTCCCAAGCTCCATTGGTATTTTCAAGAAGGTCAGACCTTAAAAACAAGCACCATGGCAGGCCCTGGCTCCATGGTCCCTCCAGCATCAGCAGATACATTTGTAAGTACAAAGAAGATGGCAGAAGAGTCAACAAAGCACACAAGTTAATTGCAAGCTGGAAGCAGCTGGATGAGTAGTAACTGACTTAAAGGCTGAGAGTGCTATTTACCAAGTTGGCAATGGGGAAAGGCAAGAAGAAGCGTGGTTTATGTTGCAGAACTACTACGAGGCTCAAGAAGTGACAGTACAGGCAATGCCAAATACAGGGGGTTGGTTGAAAGTCTATTAAGAAGCAGTTAGTCCCATTTTTGCTCCATACATCCTAGGTGCCTGCACCTCTCCCTCCTCAGCATGTTTATTCTCTAAAGAGCATAAAATGCTGGTCACAGGATCTCCAGATAGAGCTGAGGCTGTGAAAACCACAAGAAAATGATGGATCTACATACCGAATATCGATATTTTCAGCCTTCTTCCTTTCCTAAGGAGAACAGGGAAAGAACATTTTTTGAATAATTTGACCAGTCCTCTTCCAAAATGATTTAATAATACTGACATCAGAGAGTACCCAGTAGGAGGCCAATGCTATTTTCCTACATGAAGCCAACAATGAATAAATATGCAAATGCTTCTAATACCTCATTCTTACGGATGTATGAATGGACACGGATCACCAACTGTTTGAGAAATTCTTATAATATAAAAGATACACACAACATGATCAAAGAGAGAAAGGAAAAAAAATTACAAGAAACAAAGTTGATTGCCGGGAGCCGGTCCATCCTTGCGGTTTCAAGGGACCTGGCATATATGGCATACGGTTCTTAATGTGTTTGCTCACCTTCTTGGCGCTGTGTTTTAACCAAGGTCACCTCTCCGAGAAAGGTTGTTTCCCCAGGTAGGGATTTTTCCCTGAAGTTAGGGAGGGGATGAAACTCCTTAACTAAGTGCCAGGCGGGTAGTTAATCAATTTAACTACAAACAATCATGCTTAAGCTACATAATCTTTACTCCCTGGAATGGAGATAAGAAACGCCCTAACCTTTGTAATAGAGATTGACAGGATTAAAATGAACTGGTATAAATACAGATGTAACAAGACAGCAAGACACAGGGCTTGGAAGACAGGACCAAGAGAGACAGAGCCTAGGCACAGAACCTACACAGAACTTTCTCTAGAGACAGAAGAACTTCGTTGGCGAGAGCATGCCGGAGGATCCTGGACAGGGACTGGCCTCGGAGCCTGGAGGCGGAGCCTGGCGAGAGAGCATGGCAGGGGATCCTGGACTAAACCTGACTACAGAAATTGGCAAGAGAACCTGACTAGAACCTGGTGACCAAACCTGGCTGGAGAAGTCCCTGTGTCATTCCTTCTTCGCCGACTCGGTCCACACCTTTGGGGACCCCTGGACCCGCTGGGGCTGGACCCCAGCATCTGGCGCCCGAACAGGGACCCCTAGGTAAACGCCCCACACTCGGGACGGATCGGACTCCACCGTAGGAAGAGGGTGGATAGTCTTCGCCGACTCCGTCCACACCTTTGGGGACCCCTGGACCTGCTGGGGTTGGACCCCGGCAGTTGATATGGAGAGAAAACAATTAAAAAGAAATGATCATTAATATCTCACAGAAATCAGAAGAGACATTGCACCTATAAAAGAAAAACGGGGTGCTATAAAAATAAACACCATTCACGATCAAAAGAATGAGCTTTGGAAAATAAATACATGGGACAGAGGAATGAAAACCCCAGAAGCAGGTTTGAAAGGCAAATCTGAGGAAATTTCCTGGTAAATAGAACAAATATACAAAAATATGGAACATAGGAAAAAAAGGATGAAAAAAAAATTGATGGGATATCTAGAAGTTTCAACATCAACATTAGGAGATCTCAGTGGTGAGAAAGCATTGCATCATAGTTGAGTTGGCATCTTTATTTTCCCTTCCTTAGTGGTACATATGACAGTGTTGTAGCCTATAATCAGTGCTGACTTAAATTTGATAAAATGTAACTATTACATATGATGGTTCAGCTGTTTGTAGGGTTTATATTTTTATAATTAAACTTTACATCTAGACAGCCTAACTTCACAGCATATATAAGAGCGTGAAGACAGAGTATGTTGAATGTGCTATGGGCATGTGGGGAGGGTTGGCCTTCTGTGTGAAAGTGAACCTTATCTTCCACAGCGAGAGGTCAGTAGATAGTGTTAACACAGGGAAATCAAGAAGTAGCAATATAGGCATGGTATTTATCAATGTAGAGATCACGGTCAAAAAAGAACCATTAGGAGATGAAATGAGTGCCTATGGGGAATAGGAAATAATGCCACACGGGTGAGGTGAGACTACTGCTTATCACAAACTAGACTGAATGTTTTGTATAACAAGTTTTGTAGAACTATAGACTCTTCAAGCTATGTGACTATATATTTTGATTTTAAAAATATATATAGTTTTTAAAAAGTGACCTAGATTATACCACTGACTTCAAGGAGATTTTTCACTTCATAAGCCCTTTTCTTATAGCTTGCCTTGACAACTTCTTAATAAATTGGAAAGCTTAATTGTCATGGAATTTGTCACCAAATATTAGAACAAGAAGAAGTTAGAGCTCTGTCTTCTAAATGAACAGCTGAATTTTATAGAAATTTAAAGAAAACACGTGGATAGAGGAAATGACTCACCCAAGGCCACGCAGTATGAGTCAGATTTAGGGTCTCGGGCTCCTGACTCCTGATTGAGAGTTCATTCCTATTAACTGCACTGCCTCTTGATCACTCATATTCGCTTCATTGTCCTGTATAACTCAGAGGATTAGGGGCCTTTTGAAACCCCATGAAAGACACAACATTGCTCTCTATGAATGCTGACAGAAAGGAAGAGTTCTGAAGAGGTCACACCAGTCCCTGCAAGCCAGAACTTGTCGGGAAGTCCTCTGATACTGGTGGGAATACCATGAGACATGCTGTATAAATCTTGTTTCAGTCTGGTGTTAGTAATAAAGAATAATAGCTTTGTCATTAAGCACTGCATCATAAGGGAAGGGTGTATACATAGCATTGTGAAGCTCAGATGGGTCACAGAACGCTAGGTGGGTGGGTTAATTGCAATATAATGGCCATTGAAAAGGAATTGCCTTTTCTGACCTGTAGGTTACTCCTGAGTTAATCATGTGTCATAGCTCCGTGGGACACAGCTGTTGGGATGAATGCAGTCCCAAGCAGTTTCTGATACCAAGCAAGGGACTAGCTTGACTGGCAGGATCTGACATACTATTACATGCTCTGGGACCTGTCTTCATGTGAAAAATACTGTGATTCCTATATGGTTAAAAGCAATGTAAATACCTGATAGGTGTGATAGTTTAATGAAGTGACAGCCGCATCAATAAATGAAAGCTAGCATTTGAAATGTAAAAGTATTGAAATGATGCTCTCCTGAAATATTGAAAAATGTTTATAAGGTTCAAATTTTCATCAGATAAAGAGTACTTTCTCTGGGTTTTTCTACAAAAGAACTTTTCATTGGAATAAGGATACATCTAACTTTTTTCATCATATCATAAATAGAATGACCAATTTTACCCATCATGTTTAACTGTGACTTACATAGCTTTGAAACATCGTAATACTGTGATGGTTCAAGCCTCATGCCTTTGAAACATGCTTTGAAATTACATTTTCTTTCCATAGTTTGATTCTCTTTCAAAACTGAGGTCTGGTAGTAGGTTAGATTTATGAATTACTTAATTTAAAAATGGATTTATGAAAAATGTAGATGCCTTTCACTCTTTTGTTCTTGACTATAAAAAAGTGGAGGGAGCCTGGCCAGTGTTGCTTAGTGGTTGAGCATCTGTCTTTGAACCAGGTGGTCACAGTTCACTTCCCAGTCAGAGCACATACCCGGGTTACAGGTTTGATCCCCTGTAGGGGGGCACGCAGGAGGCAGATGATCAATGATTCTCTCTCATCATTGATGTTTCTATTTCTCTCTCCCTCTCCCTTCCTCTCTGAAATCAACAAAAATATATTTTTAAAAAGTGGAGGGAGGGAGATGGGGGAGCTAAGGTGGTCCCAGACAGATGCCTGTTTATGTGGAAAAAAAAACCAGACTAGTAACTGTAGAACAGAAAAAAGAAGTAGAAGACATAGTTTTACAAACTAGAGTTGTTTTTTAAATAAAGTTATTCTGCAATATTATTTTTAAGAAATGAGTAAAATTTGCTTTCTAATCTAATTACCGCACATTCTTGGTTCACATTAAATCTGTAAAACTTACCAACCTGGCTCTTTTTCAGATCAACATATATCAGTCTCAGGAAGTAAATAATAATTAATTTTAAAGCATGAAGAGTTTTCAATTTATTGCTGTGATTTTAATAATGTATTTAGTTGTATATGTCTCCATTTACTTCTCTTATTGCACAGGTTTGCCGTCAGCAAATTTGGCCGCGCCTAACCTCACTGTGGAGGAAGGGAAGTCTATCACGTTATCTTGCAGTGTTGAGGGTGATCCAGTTCCGAGTTTGTACTGGGATGTCGGTAATCTGGTTTCCAAACATATGGTAAGACTCATCTTTGGTTCTGTGTTCATAGACTGATGAGAGTACCTCAGAACTTGAGGTTTTATTAACCTAGTGATGATCATTTAATATTTTATAGGAGCATATATTGTTGGTGTATATTTACTTTCTATTTATTCTTAATTAACAAAGACTAATGCAGGTTTGCATTTTAGTTATGTAAACCCAATAGACTGGCGAGAGTCTATGTCTCTAGTGAGCTTTTTGTGTCATCATGAGCAAGGTGAGTGACTCCTTTTCCCTTGGAGGAAGGTAGGTAGGCGTTTCAGGATTAAATCAATTTCACATATTAAACAATTGCCATCTAGAGAAATAGAACAACGTCTGATTTACTCCTTTGCCTGTGCTTGATTAGGCTGGAAACCTTTTCTGATGTTATCAATTATTTTCTCTAATTAGGGGAAGAAACCCCAAATCTTGTCACTTTGGGACCAGTCCTAACAAAGATTATCTTTGTCTGTTAATTCATTTGTAGAATGAAACAAGCCACACACAGGGCTCCTTAAGGATAACTAACATTTCATCTGATGACAGTGGAAAGCAAATCTCTTGTGTGGCAGAAAATCTTGTAGGAGAAGATCAAGATTCTGTGAACCTCACTGTGCATTGTACGTAATCAGACCAGCATGTGTTTTTAATAGCAAATGATCGTGGACACCCCTACATATGTCGTTGGGGCACTCCGGGTGCTGCTTACGTGTGTTAAAAAAAGGTGTATGCCGTGTTCTGTGCATACTTAATTAAGAAATGTTATCAGCCTCATTCACTTGTTCTATTTCTGCTAATCTTTCTCGCTCATGCGCTGTCTTTCCCTTAAGCTTCTTTTCGATTTTAAGCTTGTCCTCTGTGCCTCCCCAGTCTTTATTTGATAGAACATATTTTGAGCTGGTTATCCTCCTCTTGTTTATAACTTTTAGCTTAAATTCTGATAAACCAGTTTCTAATTTCTTTTTCTTTATAAAAGCAATATAAAGCGTTAGAGTTCTGATACCTAAAGTATGGGGCTGGCTGTTCACAAACACCTACTTGTACTGTTGATACAATAAAACCTCATTAATTTGACACCAAGTTTCCATGAGAAGGTTGGAGGAGTCCTACTTCAGTTATTGAAAATTATTATCACCTGCAAAAACCTTTTATTACTATATCTGTTTTAAATTTCTGTATACATTGAAACTAAGCTAGAGGATAGTGATACTTCTTAAGCATATGTACATTATTCTCTAGTATTAATAAATAACATGACACATACCTTAACATTCCAGATTGTAATACTCAGTGTGAATGTATATTCAGTAAACATCACATATACTGTTTACATCATTGCAAATTCTGTGCTGGATGGTACAAATTAATGAACTTTTACTCTGAAAACAAAACAAAACAAAAAACAAACAAACATGATGTGTGGTGTGTGTATGCACAAATCCACACTGCACACATATAGACACTGGTTAATGTTCACTCATAGAGGACCTACAGTATGTGGGGGTTGGAGTGAATGACTAAAATTGCCAACCATAATCCTTTGTCACTGGCAGTATTACCACTATGCCCAGTAGACTCTGGACTTATAATTTTTAATCATTTTGACCTTCCTGAAAGCCTGAAGTCAGTGTTACCCCCAAACATATGCAACCAGCTTCCAACTTTATAGCCTTAAATCAACACCTCACCCAAAGCTCTTTTGAGCTTGGTGGAAGGAGTAAATGTGTCCTGGGAATGGGGTCTTGGGCCTGTGGGAGGAAGGTAAGTGTGGTTCCTACCCCACTGTGGTCCTGTGTTTGCAACACGGACCTACAAATAAGGACATAGAAGTTCAAAATGTTCTCAATTTGGGTTCATATCTATGTGGTAGCCATGGTCTGAAGAATTAGCTTTATCTATCAAAGTTTAGATAAAGAGTAGGAGGAATAAGTGATACAGAATATTAACAACTGAGCTAATCTTTTCAGTGACCTTGCTCAGAGTGTTTTAGTTATCACCCCCACCCCCTGCCCTTTCATGTCAGGAACCTATACATCCAGGAAGCTGGGCTTCTGGATGGGGCACGAGGAGACCTGGATTCTTGTTTCAGATCTGCCTCAATCAGTAACCTTGACCAAGATACTTACCCTCATTGGATTTGGGTTTCTTCATCTGAGAAAGAATGCTATTAGGTCTCAAAAGTGTTTACAGTCCTTGAATGTATAATCAAAGTCAAACGACATTAAAATAAACAACTATGAGGGGTTTTTAATACCTTCACCTAGGACAGTGGTCGGCAAACTCATTAGTCAACAGAGCCAAATATCAACAGTACAGCGATTGTAATTTCTTTTGAGAGCCAAATTTTTAAAATTTAAACTATATAGGTAGGTACATTGTTATTAACTTAATTAGGGTACTCCTAAGGCTTAGGAAGAGCCACACTCAAGGGGCCAAAAAGCCGCATGTGGCTCGAGAGCCGCAGTTTGCCGACCACTGACCTAGGATAATTACTGTTTAAATGAGCTACTTGATAATGTTTGTTTTCTGAAGCATAAAGTTCTTTATATTTAATGTTAAAATAATCTCTAGTTTGTTTGTCTAGGTTTAGATAGGACTTCAGCTATTAGAAGGATCAAAACATTGACACAGCCCCCCAAAACCCCAACTGTATTATAAATAAATGTGATGCTTTTAAAGAGCTTTTACTATTGACAATCAGTGAAATCAATCAGCATTGATAGGAACATTTGCAGCATTGATCTGTTTTAAATAATTTAGGTGAGATTAGGACTGCAGGCAAGATTTCCAGTCTTTTTTTTTTTTTTGTATTTATTATGAAGTACTGCAATAGTGACCTTCAATGTTTTGATGATCAATCTATATAACATCAAGGCATATAAACCCAAGTCAACTTCAGTTGAACCCTTTCTGCAGTCAGAAATCTCTAGGATCTGTTTGGAGCAGGTTCCCACACTGAATAGATGTGAAAATGACTGTGATGCATGGGTTTTCAGCTGAGCAGGGGCAGAAGTCTCTCTGAAGCTCTCTGTAGGGAGTTAAATCAACCTTGATAAGGATAGAAAATATTGATGGATTCCAGGGTTGCAGGTCATATGCCTTCTTAAACCAAACAATGGTTGAATAAAATCCCCTATTGATGACACAGAAATCTGGAATGGGGAAAAACTTGAGCTTTCTGATGCTATTAACTCTCTCTTTTTTAATTTAGTTGCTCCAACTATCACATTTCTCGAATCTCCAACCTCAGACCACCACTGGTGCATTCCATTCACTGTGAAAGGCAACCCCAAACCAGCGCTTCAGTGGTTCTATAACCGGGCAATACTGAATGAGTCCAAATACATCTGTACTAAAATCCATGTTACCAATCACACGGAGTACCACGGCTGCCTCCAGCTGGATAATCCCACTCACATGAACAATGGGGACTACAAGTTAGTCGCCAAGAATGAGTATGGGAAGGATGAGAAACAGATTTCTGCTCACTTCATGGGCTGGCCTGGTGATGACGGTGAGTACTCTGGAGAGAGGCTAGGGTCTGCCATTCAACTATGGACAAAATCGTGTACAACAACACCCCCTCCCTTAACCCAGGGGCTTATATCATCATTATTTAGTCTCATCATTTTGAACTACCTGGTCGTTCTCATGGGTCTGTAAAAGACCCGCAGCTTCATCCTGTGGGTCTTTATTCCGGGGTTCAGGGTGAAGGAGTAGTAGCTACACAGGAGACCTGCTTCCTATGGCGAGTATAGAGTTCAAAAAGACAACTAGAAATGTGCAAGGCTTCTTGAGGCCTAAGTTCAGGACTGGCGCATGGTCTCTTCAGCCTATATGCCCTTGGTCAAAGCAAGTCCCAGGGCCAAAGCCCAGTCCAGGGGTCGGGACTCCTATTTCTCTCAAGAAGGTGATGGTGGGGATGAATAAGTTTGAACAGTGATCTGATATACACATTATTTTTATCCCAACTGCTTAATGAGATTTTGTAGTGACAGTGGCAAAACCATGAGCAGAAGGAACGTGCTTGGTTGGCTCCTGAACAAATGAAGATGTATTTTCTAGCCCCTTAGCCACTTGGAACTCAGGATCCTACTTTCTGATCCATGCCATAGCATGTTTTGCTTACCTGGACTGACTGAGTTGAGGCCTCCTCTTGATCAGGTCCTGAATTGTTTTTCTAGGACTGGTGATGGTTTTCGTCTGACCAGTGGCTTGGGTCGGGAAAAGGGTGGCTGGCATCAGGAGTCTGTTCTGGGGCCAGCAGCAGGATCTTAGTGTGAGCCCCGATAACAGCAAGGGTAGTTGTCATGCCTTTACCTGCCTCAGATCCTGTTGTTCAGAGGAGTATTCTTGCTTGCTTGGTGTTGTTGCCCAGAGACCTGTCGCTGTTGTGGAGGCTGAGGCTTGTGTTTGGATATTGGGACCTGTACATGAGTTGAATTCCTCACCATAATAGTTTTGAGTTAATCGAAGCCACACAAAGATGGCTTGGCAGAAGGAAGGGAAAATAGAAACTTGGAGACCCATGAGACAGGGGCTGCTTGGGAAGCATAAACTCGTGTGGCTCGCAGGGCAGCCCCATGGACAAAGGTGATGTATGCGAAGCCACCTTCAACAAACAGTAAATGAGAATGTCATAATTCTCAATCATAATAAATGTTCCCATTATCCTGGAATTTATTACATGGCTAGGTAATGCACAAGCTTCCTTCGTGTTCAAACTGTGATTTGAATTCTATAAGTTTGATTTACAAACATCCTTTCAGGAGTGTATAAAACACACAATGTTTGGATGCCTTACCCAGACAGCCCTGGCAGGGGCCATTCCCATTAATTCTTCCTCTCAATTGAGTTTAGCTGTTTGGCTACATTTGCTGTAGTAAATCTCTAGATTACTTTGTTGTTGTTTTTTCATGTATGTTACAGGGATTACAGCTTCATAGGTTAACCCAGGGACTCTGCTTTGGGACAACTACTTTTGGTTTGTTCTTAAGTAAACTTTTTATTTGTGAATAATTTTAGATCTACAGAAAAGTTGCAGACAGTAGAGAGAGTTCCCAGCTACCTTGTACCCAGTTTTTGCTATCGTTGACGTCTTGCATCACTGCAATACATCTGCTAAAATGAAGAAACTGACACTGGTATATTACTGTTAACTAAACTGCAGACTTTATTTGAATTTCGCCAACTGCTTTTTGAAACTGTTGGAGATGAATTTGTGCAGGGTGAAGGTCAGACGTTTAAAAGTTTTAGAAGTGGCTTGTGTGCTTTGATATATGCACAGTTCTGTCCATGTAAAGCCAGCAGCTTCTATTTTAGGTGGGATTTTGATGTATTTTGTTTTGAATGCTTCTGTATGGTGCCAGTGTTTGAGAGAGCTTACCTCCTCTTATCCATGTGGCCTCATTTTTATCAATTATTTCTGTTTGTTTTAACTCAGCTAGTGATAGGAGAATTGTTTTCTGGCACAAGACTAGCTTGGCGTTTCTCAAATATCTTCTTTAAGAGAAATAACCATTTATTTATCAAAAATAAAAATTCAGCTCAATATTACAAATGTCTTTAAAATATAAATATCTGCTTTTAGAAAAAAATGATTTTGTTTTTTCTCTTTAAGTATTTACTCAAGACCCAGCTCTCAAGGAGTAATAAATGAAAGTGGAAATGAAAGAGACTTGGCCCAGAGTGACAGTGGGTATAAATGGCCCTCGTGGGCCATACACCAGTGTGACCAATTATAGCTGACCTCACTTGGCTTGTGTGATAGCATCTTTGTGGGTATTTACAAGATTTGTAGCCAGAGCATACAGATAATGGCTTTGCATAGAATGGATTCCTTTCCCTCTCCTCCCCATTTAAAATGAAAGAAAAATAAATAGCAAATATATGCAATTCATTTCCCTGCTGGTCTAAAAGGTACATTCCAAGTTAAGGACAACAGGTCAAGTTTGAGTTTATATTTGTTCCATATTTCTGCTGTCACATATAGTAACTGATGAAGTTTAGCTTTTACAAATATTTCTGATAAAATGTTTTAGCTATATTTTCTCAGTTGTTTTGATGAGATCCCTTCTTTTAAACATTGTGAGTTTCCTGGCTTACAAGGAAGCTGGCAGCCTGGGATCATAGTGGAGTGGGTTTGCATGTCCACACAGAGCCAGGAGAGTTAACATGACAGCACTGCTATCCTCAGTGTGTGTCCCTCTTCAGCTCAGAACCAAGATTTTTATGGGATGGTTACCTGCCTTAGGAATTCATTCTCTATTTGGAGCTAGATGATGAAGCATGTTGGAAGAAATTTAAACAGAAATAAAATCAAAAAGTCCCTAAAACAGAAATGGGTGAGCATGGAAGAGAACAGACTGGTTGGAAGTAGTTACATTCCTGATGGCCTTGACTTTCGAGTGGCATGGAAATACTGGACATAGTGCCCCACAGAACCTGGGGGAAGCCACTGGGAGAACTGGTCAGGCATCCATACTGACTCCTCTTGGATACCAATAGTAATAATGATAAAAATATAGAATAATTGGTGCACTGAGATGCATTTTAATTGGGTTTGGCAAGAAGTAGGATGAATTTAATGCATGGCTTAAGTAGGCTTGGGAGAGTGAATTAAAAAGTAGAAAGAGCAGTGCAGGCACATGTAGAAAGCGTGGAGCTATCTGAGAATTCTCCTAAGATTCTGCTGGATCCTATTTAGCTTACGGGCCAAAAATAAGCCTGTCTGAGGTGAAATTGATCCACTATGTGGCTGTCATTGGAATTCAATCCCCCATATAGAAAAACCCTCTTCATGACATGAAAATGTGTGTGTGTGTGTAGGCTACGTGGAGGTTAGAACTGGTGAGGGTGTCTTTTAAGTAGAATTTTAAACAAAAATTAATGGCACGATGCTTGTGAATGTCATGAGAGAGACTCCTGAAGACTTTGCTAGTATCTTCTAATCAGCACACCTTTCCAAGGTCAGATAGCTCTATGAACCTGAACACGTTGATTGTTTAAGAGTACATTTTTCTATGGAAATCATTACCTGAGTGACTAAACATTTAGACTTGGGACAAACCTAGTCAGGGCACTAGTCGATAAAATACCTTGGATTGAAGCGTCCCAGTCTTTAGGCAGCACATGAAGAGTGTCTCCATGGCCCACTCATTCAGGAAGAATGTCACAGCTCCGGAATGCTCATTCACACACGCAGTGGGAGTTAGTGACTTATGCTTCCTAATTCAGGAGCTGTTGTTTCCTATGCAAAATTCGCGTCAGGAACAAACTATAAATACTGGAAGAGTTTCCCCCACAGCTTCTTCTTCGTGCTGTTTTATCAAGAGATTCATGACGTCTGGATGAACTAGAGCACTTAGAATTACCCTCAAACTGGCAGATTTAGATCTGGTGTACTGAGGCCAAAGAATGTAGAGAAAGGAAATTCCTCCAAATGTATAGCATTGAGAAAATAACCCTTTCCTCCCTGTCACTTGCCCCTCAGGCCATTTGTCAGTTCCCATTTCTTGTCCTGGGAGTGAAAGGAAAGTTCTACCTGCCTTTCTGCCTTAAATAACTGTGAAGTCTGATTCGGCCATAAACCCGTACTAATCATGATAATTAAGATTTATACTTAAATAGCTCTTTATGTCTCAAGAGTACTAATGTTAATTAATTATGCTTCCCGAAACTCCCAAGGACTTGCCAGAGCCAATGCTATTATCCGCTCCCGTCATGGGGAAGACTCCTTTGTACAGGAAAAGTGAGCAGACTCGCTCCCCATGCTGCCTACATTCATGGCTCAGCCAGAAATGAAACCCAGACATCTGAACCCCCAATGTTTTCGGGCCCTGAGTTCAGCCTGTCATTCAGAAAGGGAAGAGGAGAGGGATCTGGAATCAAAAGGCGAACCACTATGAGCTAGAAAACACTGTTGACAAAGGCCAGTTCGTTTGAAAAGACCAGGCCTTTTGCTTTGGCTTTATCATATGGAATTCTTTGAAATACTTTTCAAGATCACACTAAAGAGAATCTCAAAATAGAATTTAAAGAAAAGTCTTTTCTTTTTCTTTCTCTCTCTTTTATTTTTTTTTAGGGCATTAGAGAGAGACTAAAAGCTTAAAGGAGAGAAGCAGATGTGTTTTCTGGCCTCCACCATTATTTTTATCTTTGCAACAGAATGGAACGGGAACCCTACTGTCAGGCTACCTATCTTCCCACAAATTTCTTTATTCCTACAAATGTTTTTTTTCCCTTTAACTGTACAGTCTTACAGTTAAAAGTCATAAAGATTTACTCATGAAGATTTACATAAAGTTATAAGATTTACTCATGAGCAATAACTGAGATTAGAAGATGGAAATCAAAAAATCCTCATTTAAGTCATTTAGCATCAAATTATGAGGATGATGAGGTGCTCTGGTTTGATATTATTTGGGGGGGGATGGGAAGGTGATTTTATGGACCATGTTTAGAGGCCTAAATGCCCCAGAGGTCCTCTCTTGGGGGTGCAGACATTGCAGGTTTAATACCGAGCTTGTTGGGAGTGCATGTGCGACTGTGATACAGTCTCCATTGTTCTTTTCCCAGGAGTGCTTCAGGCTGAACTCGGGCCCTGTTAGTCTTCCTCCTGTAGTTCTAGGCAACATGCCTTAGGTAAGAACCTAAGTACAAATGAGTATAGCACCTGGAGACACTCAGAAAATCCTTCAAAAAGTAGAACTTGAACATCAGACAGGCAAACATTCCTGCTTGGCACGCATATTCTTTGGGTTGGAAAATAGTTGTAGCTTTTGCCTGTGAGTGAGCTGAGGAGGGAGAATGTGGTCTGCGGCTTGTTTGGAATGCCAGTGGGATGGAATGGAGTTTCTAGATTCCCATATTCTATTCCAGAGATTCCCAACAAGAAGCTTTCCGGCTTGAGGCCACCTCCTGCTGCCTAGATTTGAGATTTTTATGCAATGAGAGCTACTAGGATAGGATTCAAGGAAGCCTAACCCTTCTCAAATCCCCACTGCAGGTGCATAACTCAAGTCCGATGTTGCTCATTCATCTTTCATTCATTCTCTTTCTGTTGGCTTTTCCCCTCGGAGCTAGTCATTGCCTTACCTCAGTCACCTTTTAGTCCTGAATATCGCCAACAGGGGTTTCTATTGTTAGCATATAACAACATATGATGGACATATTTAAACAAAATAAAAGAAACCAGGTAGAAATTAGACTTAAAAATGGCAGGATATTTTCAGAATTTGACCATTGCCAGAGGTCAAAGAGGAAAGTGGTGATTGTTTCCTGTGTCTGCATTTAAAGTGATGTTAATAACCACCTCACTATGGGAATGTAAACATCCTGGGAGGTTTGCTTGACTAAGCAATTGCCAGAAGCAAAATCCTATGCTTGATGAGCTGGGGTCAGCTGGAGTAATGTGACCCTTCTTCTGCATAAATGCTAGGTCTGGGCACCCTCCATGTGCCAGGCCTCCCAAACCTTTGTACCTGGAGAGGCATTTCTTTATTGTGACAAGTGGGTCCTCATCAGACATAGTACAGTATGCTAGGGAGGGAAAATAAAGCAACAACAACAAAAAAACCCATCATTGTTCCTCCCACATTGTCTCTCTGTGAGTTTCATAATCTTGCACTAAATTTGGCTATTCCTGAGGACAAAAGGAAAGTGACAGTACATCCCATACATCTAGGATGATGAAGTCAGGAAAATGTGCTTTCTAGAAATTTTAGACATCACCGGATGGCTTTGCAGTTAAACTTGGTAGGAAAGGCACGCAGCGATAGGCGTCAGAAGCCTGGACAAGAGCCTGTGTTACAGGTTATAGGCTAACTTGTGTACTTTTGATCCCACCCCCAAATCCCACTTTTCTGTAACCTGACGTCTGCTCCATTGGTTTGATTTGATGTTTTGGATTTCCCGGGAGCTTTGTGTGAGGAATGTGTCTGGGTGCTCCCTTTCTGTGATGAGGCTGATGGCACCTGTCAGTCATTTCCCCTGAGGCCCTGCCAATGTGCGGCTTAGATAAATCTGCTTCAAATCCTCATGATGTCTTTTGACTTTCTTATGGAATTATACCTGTAAAAGTGGGTGGTGACTGGGTGGGGGGTCTCTGAGGGCATGAGAACAGCTCAGGTGACCAGTAGTCCCAGTTTTAGCACTAGGAGCCCTATGCCCAGGGAAAGCCCTCATTCCTGGACAAAATGCAAGGATTTGCCTGGAACCATCCCAGTTTTAAAACTTTGAGTCCAGTGTCTCAGGAATCCCCTTGGCCTCTGGCAATCTGGGATGGTGGGTCACCCTAGTACAAAAGGAGGTTCTCATATTTATATCCAAATACTTAAAAATATAAATCAAATCAATGAGTCGTTAAGTAAAATAGGTGATATCCTCCTCCAATGATCTGGAAGGCTGTTTGAGGACCGGATTGTCAGACTCTCGGGGCTCCGTGCCAGAACATAGTGGTTTGGGGAGAGGTGGTCCCTGTCCAGGCCCCTTCCCGTGCCTCCAACTATTCACAAGGCATATATGAGATGTAGTGAGCGAGCATGTGGGCACCCCAGCCCGTCTATCTTGGCTCAGCCCTCACCCCTCCCTTGGGTCTTGGGTCACAGGGTGCTCATACTGATGGTGTGGCCACCCGTGTGTTTGGGGCCTGTGCGGAGGGAGTTCTAGGTTGTGGGCACCTGGAGTGAGGTCTAGAAGTGAAGAGTGGACTCTGGTGGGCAGGTCCCCTTGCAGATTCAATATACCCTGTTCAAGGAGTAGGGACCAGAGTGGGATTCTTTAAAGTAATAGATGACTGAGAAGTTCAAAGAATGATTTGCTGACTTGGGGTTATAGGACCTTTCCTTCAGCAGGAGTAGGAAATTCTCACAGTGAGGGGACACCATTTGGTTCATGAAGTTTGCAAAGGGAACTTTAGCAGATGGGTGTGTGCCTGGCGAATGAAGTTGCCAGGGCTGCTGCTGGGATTGCCTGTTGCTTTATTCACTGAATTACCTCTCAAAGTGCAGGGTAGTTTCAAGACCCTTCTCCGGAATGCCACATCAGGTACAAATAATTCTGACAGTACATATGGACATATTGCAACTCAAAACTTAGAAATGGTATTTGGGATAATAAAACTCAAAATACCACTGAAAATTCCTGCAATCAAGAATTTTGCATGAATGGACACAGGGCCATCTCCAATCCTGCACAGGTGTGCACTGCATAACTTCAGACGGTGCCTTTCACATAGACTAGGCCGAATAGTGCCCCCTAGAGTTGTACAAAGTGTGGACTACACGGCAGTACATAACATCCCTGAATCAAAGTGCACAATCATCTACTTAATTTTTCTCTTGCTAAAATGGATGTTCTTCTAGTTGAATCGTGTTAAAAATATAATCTAAACAGGGCCACTTTTATTTGTTTCTTCATTTAGGCTAACCTTAATTATTCACTAGGGAGTACATGAACAGAAAATTGGCTCATTTCACTTTATTTTAAATAATATTTTTCTGCTAAAGCTTCAAAAGAGTTATGAGAACTAAGTAAGCTTTATGATTTACAAGTTTTACTTTTTCACATGATAAGTGAAGACTAAAAGCATAGGAAGTAGCTTTGGAAATTCATTTAATAATCACTTAAATGTTATATCAAAGTATAAGTTTATTTCCAAGTACGCTTTCATCTAGAGGCCCAGGAAGTTCTGAATGGAAAGTAGGACATATTTTTGTCACCAGTTCTTGTTGACAGTGATTTTTACAAAATGTTTTTGCAAATTCTCATAGGAATATTTTAAAACAATATTCTGATCATCTCAGTGAATACAGTCATTCAAAAAATTAAGTGGGTACACTTTTGCACTTCTCTTTGACATATTAATTTATAATCGCATACATAAATTATTTCAATAGAGAAAGTACATTTATTTTTGTGTGTGTGTGTGTTGTGTCAGGGCAAAAACAATAAAAAGAGGGAAGGGCTTATTCAGCCTTGGCAACCTCCTGAAGACCAAGCAGTGAACAAAGCAATTTTGTTCAAATTGCTTTAGATATTGTTATATAGGCCGATTAATAATGTATTCACAAATGCAAATGGACCTGCCAAAGGCATAGTTTGAAAGGAACCCCCAAATCAACCTAGAATCACAACAGTGGTACAGAAATGGTCCGTCTTTGGAATACAAATTGCAACTAATATAGCCAACTATATAATAGAAACAGTAAAAAAAAAATTGGTCTTAAGTCATTAATTGCTGAAATTTTTCCAGCTAAAGTGATTTGTGGACTTGTATGCATGCATATAAGCATAACCAATGGACATATGACACTGGGGGGTAGGGAAGGCCAGGGGATTGTCAAGGGCAGGTGGGGGTAAAAAGGACACATATGTAATACCCTTTGTAATACTTTAATCAATACAATAAATTTAAAAAAGTGATTTGTGATTTCTCTTGATTTTTGTTTTCTTTTTTAGAGGGGTGGAGGTTGTGGGCCTGGGAGGAGAGCAGAGTTAACATAAAGTAAACAGAATTTCAGGTTTTATTTACCTGTCCTATAAAACAATTTATTCAGTCATCATAAAATCTTCAATAAATATTTGGCTCGTTTTAGTGGGAATAAGTTAGTATTTTTTAAACTCTGAATACATACTTACAATTCTTTGCTTTGTTTTGTTTTTTTAGGTGCAGACCCAAATTATCCCGACGTAATTTATGAAGGTAGCTATCACATTGTCTTTATTTTGTATTTTTTCAAAATGTTTGTCTAGCATGAAATAAATCAGCTAACAGAAAACCTTTAAGTGCAGTTAAATATACATTTTAGGTAATACATAGGCCAAAATAATACTTCTAATAAAATTGTTCTCTCTATATATATTTATCCTCACCCAAGGACATGCTTAAAGAGAGGAAGGGAGAGAGAGAGGGGGAGAGAGAGAGTGAAACATTATCATTGCCTCTTGTATGTGTAGGATTAAACCTGCAACCCAGGCATATGCCTTGACCAGGAATCGAACAGACAATCCTTTGGTGCACAGGATGACACTAAACCAAATGAGCCATTCCGGCCCGGCAAAATCATTCAATATTGATGACCATTTTCCCTTGATATTTACAGTGCCTGTAAATAGCATTTTCTCTCTCATGCTCTATTCTTGGAAGTAGTAAATCCATTCTGCTGCAACAATTTGTTTCCATAATTGGGAACTAATTGCCTGTTTAAAAGCCATGGCTACCAAGAAAACGGCAATGTATCGGTTTCTAGTTATGACAGTAAACCCAATTCAAAATTACATTTCTTATATAATAAGGAAGTTTGGCTCATAGACAGGCTCCTCAAAGGTAGGGCATGTTTTAGGGTGGATTAAACCAGCAGCTTAATCATGTCATCAGGGACCCAAGTTTTTTTCATCTCTACCCCTCCTCTGCCCATTGTTCTGCCTTCACCAATGCCTGCCCCCCCCCCCCCCCCCCAGTGCATTATTAGCTGAGGCCAACAAAGGGGCTATGGTTGTTCACAGTGATCTGCGAAAAGGGAGAGTTTCTGAAAGGGTTCCAGAAGGAAGGTAATTTTCCCAGAAACCTCCATCTGATCCTCCTTGTATTGGATTTAAGACCCAGTTGGGTCATGAACCATTTTTGCCTCCCTGACTGATAAGCAGGATGGATTATCCCTTGACTGAACCACCCCTGGAGTTTAGATTAGTTTCCCTGGAGGATGTGCTTGAACCCCTTGAATAAAATGGGGTTCTTTTAGGAATGTGGGAGGGGGAAACCTAAAGGTACACTATATTAACTTTTAACCAAACATCTCATCTGTACTTTGCCATTTTAGTCAAATGCCAAGGAAGTTTTGCTAGGTATGAAAATCCATCTTTCACAGATTTTCAAATCACCTTCATGACCAGGAGGCCTCTGTTTGGGGAAGTGCAGGCTAAATTTTAAGACTTGGCTTGAAGTTTGAGATTGAGTCAAAGTTAGACTGATTAAAATATTATATTTATACATTTATTTTACAAAATATTTTTCTTTAATTTTTAATTTTTATATACTCACTGACATTTTTTTTCTAGACATGATTCTGTGAGCTAATTTTAACTAGGAGATTATATTTTCTTTACCTGCTTTATACATGTTAAGCTACAATTCCTTCATGCTCTGGTTTGGATGATTTTTGTGCATGTGATTTGTTTATTTTTGTTCTTATTTATCTTGATATGGTTTAAAGGAAGAGTATCTCAAATTGTATCACAGAGAAATACGTTTTCATTGTGATTTAACATTTTAAAATTATGCTTTGGACTCCTTTCCAATAATTTTAACACTTAATGTCATCTTTCCATTGGCCTCAGATAGCACTTTGTCTTTGGGTCAAAATGTCATGATATTAAACTATAGATATTTTAATGATTTAGTTTTGCCATGAGTGGCTGGGTATGATATGAAGAGGTAAAAATAAGCAAGTAAATGATATCTCTTAGTGTTTGAAATTGAATTTTAATACATTCAAAATGGAAATGGTGAAGATATAGTTTTGCAGTCAAAAACAAAACAGCAGGCAGATAGAAAATAGATGCTTTTTCTGTTATTTTCATTCAAATTCAAAGGAACACTGCTAATAAAAATATAATTTAAATTGGTTACCCCAAGGCTTGCATAGAAATTCTACCAAGAGAGTTTAGCTGGGGCTGACTTAATGAGGTTGTTTATTCAGGATGCAAATTGAAGGCACCATATCTACTTAGAAAAAAAATAAAAAATATTTATACAGAACATTGTCTGCATTATGTTTATCAAATTTTCTGGCTTTTATATGCAATATTGCTAATAAAACTTTGGCTCACACAAAAAAATCAGTCATTAATTTTCTAAAATTGATTCAGAAGATGGCAACCACGTTTAGACATGTTGATGTGATAATGTATCCTTACAATTCTAAAGATTGTGTTGGCACAGCTCCCTGTCTATTAATTCTGAAACGGAAATATTAATGATTCATAACTCTTCAAAAAAGTTCATGTGTGTGCCCAAGTTCCTGATCAGTTTGATTTCACATTTCATCTCTAGTGGCTGCTTCTTACCCAAATAGGATGCATCTGCCTTAGAATCAGTGCTGCTGATTTCCAGTCTTATTCAGGTCTAGGCTCTGTTACCTTCTTGCCAGTTGACCTTAGACTAGTCAATGAACATTTTTCATTTGCAAAACTGACGGTTAGACTTGGTCTTTAAAGACTCTTCCAGGTCTACAAATCTGTGACTCATAGATGATTGATTCTTTTTCGTATTTATGTCAAGTGCTTAATCAGAAAAGTCACACTAGTATAAATTTATGTGCAAAGAAACACCCTAAACGAGGTTTAGAATTTGACCACCAAAACAAGGATGCAGAGATCTGGGTTCAGTATGAAGTTGGCAGTGTGCAGTCCCAGTGTTGCAATGGATTTAACCCAGCAGCCGGGTCCTGTTCCTCCCCAGCCAGGCTGTCAGTGGTTTGGAATCTTTTGATCTGTCTGGTTTTGTTTTGGGTCATACTGTGGCTTCGTGTTTGTTGATAGCTTAATGACAACTTCACTATTCTGTCTCTTTCCCTTTTCTCCAATTTAAGATTATGGGACTGCAGCGAATGACATCGGGGACACCACGAACAGAAGTAACGAGATTCCTTCCACAGATGTTGCTGACAAGGCCGGGCGGGAGCACCTCTCGGTGAGTGGCCTAGATGGTTGTTTCCTAGGCTGGTTCTGAGCATGTTGGATGCTTACTGTTGGAGGTAGCTAGCATATTGTCTTTATTTTGAATGTCTTAAAAATGTTTGTCTAAAATGAAATACATCAAATAAAAGAAGACTTTTGGAGTTGCTTCAAGGCAAGTCTTTCAACAAGACCTTTTTTATTGTTCACATGTAAACAGGGCATTGGCGTTTGGAGGGTTTAATAGCAAGGTTTAAGAGAAGTGATAAAGGTAACCCCCGACTTATTGCTAGTGGTTCCTGTTTTAAATATCTGTCCTTTAAAAAATTATTATTAGAAGAACAAGAAAGCAGCTTTCTTGTACAGGCACGTATATAATTATTTCTGTCTTCCACACCTCCACACTGATCTTAAATATTTTAATAAAAGTTTCAGTGCGTACCACATGTAAGGATATATATGTGGTCCTTTTTTTTTTGAGCTTAAAGTTTAGGCAGTTGCCTGAGATGTGAATCCTAGCACCTCACACAAATAGAGGTGGAGCTATGTGGTGCGAGAAATAGAAGTAGAGGGGCTGGCACTCTGTTCCTTCCTGCTGGGAGAGCCAGGAGTCTTTGAGGACAGGTGGCATTCTCCATGGCCGGTGCAGGATGCCTGGGATTTGGACATAGAGGAACAGAAGGGAAGGGATTTGGGGGTGTGAACAGGAGCCTGCAGACTGGAAAACAGTGGTGATTGGAAAGTAAGGCAGGTGAAGGGTGGCAGTTGGAGGCAAGGTTGGAGAAGTTGGCTGTGCCAGGTGATGAGGATTTGAAACACAGTGCCAGGTGGTTAGATTTATTGCACAGTGAGGCAGCGAAAGGGGCTTGTGAGAGTCCCAAGACCACAGGGCTCCAGGGCTCTGGGCCGCGGTGATCTGTCAGCTGCTCAGGTAAAAACCCAGCAAATTTCCTCCATTTCCCCCTTTTCTTCACTTGTTATGTGAACCCAGTTGCACATCCTATGAACTCTGTATCCTTATAAACTCCAAATATCTCCCCATGTCCACTGCCACAGCTGCAGGCTAACTCGGGGGAAGGGGTGGCAAACTAAGGCCTGCGGGCCAGCTTCTGGCTCAGGACCTGTTTCTGTGAGGTCTACAGGCTAAGAATAGTTTCTATATTTTTAAGTGGTCTGAAAAAAATCAAAAGGATGATTTGTAACATGAAAATTTTATGAAATTCAAATATCTGTTCATAAATAAAGTTTGCTTGGAAAGTAGTCATGTCATTTGCATATTGTCTATGGCCACTTTTGTGCTGTGTTAGAACGCCAGGTGTAGTTGTAGGCCTGCAAAGCTGGGAATGTTTACTGTTTGGCCCTTTCCAGAGAGAGTTTGCCACCACTGCTCATTCCTAGGTGACTGCCATGCCTTCTACCTTCCCCACTCTCTCACTCTTGTCATCTTCCTGTCTCCACACAGCAACCTGAGTGACTTTTGAAAAGCACAAAGGTCACTCATTCTCAGAGTCTTCCCAATACATTGTAAAAACACTTATGTTATAAAAGCCCAAATCCTCACAGTGGCTAACATGGCCTCTACATACCTTGCTGGTCTCTGTCTTTCTGACTTCATCTCCCACACCTCCTCACTGCTTACCACCTGCCTTTAAAATTTTTTTTTATGGATTTCAGACAGGGAGAAAGAGAGAGATATAGAAACATCAATGATGAGAGAGTATCATTGATCGGCTACCTTCTGCACACTCCACACTGGGAATCTAGCCCTCAACCCAGGCATATGCCCTGACCAGGAATTGAACCGTGACCTCCTGGTTCGTGGGTGAATGCTCAACAACTGAGCAACACCAGCTGGGAACCACCTGTCTTTTAAAAATAATCTCTTACATGCTCCAGGTTTGCTCTTGTCTCACAGCCTTAACATTTGCTGTCCCCTCTATAAAGCATGCATTTCCTGAAAGTCACCACGTGGCTTTATCTAGGGTGGCCAGCAGGCAGCCATTTCCCTATGTAGTTATTATTGTCTGTAATTACCTTGCTTGCTTATTTGTTTGCTTGTTTATATCTTTTCCCTTTCACTAGATTCTTTAGTAAGATTCTCAGTAGGCAACATGGTCAGTATTTTTCATAGCTGCATCCCTAGTCACTAGAATAATTCCTGGTACCAAGAAGGTACTCAATGAAAATTAGGCTGATTAGATTCATGTGAATACTATAGACTGGGTTGCCAATCAGAGAGATTGGAATGGGGTGATAAGTTAGGGGTCTGGTACAGTAATACAAAGATAGTGTGATGTGTATTTAAACCAGGGCTATGGCAGAGAGAATGGGAGGCTCAAAATATGCACACCCAGTCTATGGAGACACACACACACACACACACACACACACACACACACACATACATTTCCACTGATGGCTCTATGCATTACATTGAAACAGCAGGACAAATGCTGTGATCAGTCAACTGTAGAATGCTTTCAACTTCTGCCTTGTGCAGTCATTTCAGTTTTTATTCTAGCTCCCAACCACTTAATGTTTTTGATTTGAGAAAATTGTTTGTGTCCATAGGAATTTGAGAGTATGTGTTAAGCCCACAGGTGTGTAGGTATTCCAGTTACTGAAAATGATGTTAACTGCAGTTTTCTCTTTTGAATCCAAATGATAAATTTAAGCTCCTCACTGGCATATCTCAGTGATGTTTGAACTGTCTACAGGAGGGTCACTGGAAGGCAAGATCAGTTAAAATAATCTGTGTTAAGTCTCTACATTTATGACTCTACCTGAGGCCCCAGGAAATATATCTGAGGGGTATAAGACCATATTTTTATAATTTAAAAGAAAATTTAAAAATTATGTGTGGATCAGATAATATATATATATATATATATATATATATATATATATATATATATATATATATATTCCATGATCACGGGGTGGGGGGGAGTGAGAGGGAGAGGGGGAGATTATTCAATTAGAAGAAAAGTTTCAGAGCCACTAGCTGATGCAAAAGTTAAAGTTGTCAGAGCACTTGGAAGACAGCCCCAAACACTCACCTTTCTGTTCCAAGTGCTCCCATGAAACTTGCTGGGTTTCCAGAGGAGGGCAACTCCTTGTTTTATGCTACGAGATATCCTCAGATAAAAATGAACCAACCAGCCAGCCAACCAACCAAACCACAAAACACCAACCAACCATCCAACCCAACCACCCAAACAAACCAACGCACCCCTATTTGTCCCCATATAAAGACCATACCCACCCTAACACAATCACAGTACATTTTCAGTCTGTTTTTATCAAACCATTTTTTGAGGAAATGATTCTTCTCATTTTCAAGAGAATCTTTGTTTATTAAAGGATTCTTTACATTTAAAGCTGCTTTAATAGGTCTAAATATTTGTTGGCAGACCATTCACTACTTTGCAGGTGTAAAACCCCTTCTCTGCAGGTTGAATTAAGTGTTCTTTAATAATGCAGAGAAGGCAGTGCAGGTATTCTTATTTGCATGGACAAATGAGGAAATGGAGGCTTGGGGAAGTAAAGGCTCTGATCTAGTTCTTACAGCTGGTAAAGTCAAAGTGTTCTGCAAACATAAAGACTCAGATCTCCTGAATGCCATTCAAGTACTTTCCAAAGCGATAAGAGACTACTGTGGGACTTCAGAGAGGTCCTGGGACTCAGGGCTAGCCCTCCAACCTTTCTTCATCCCAAGTTCCTTATTGGTAAAATAGTTTGAATTTGTTTCTTTAGGTATTCTCCTTCTACCCACAGAAGTCTGGACATAGTAATAGGGTAGAGAAACCTAGAGCTAAAATACTATGATCTCTTTCCCATGAAAATATTAGAAATAAAGATTAAAAACAAACAAACAACCACATCCAAACTAATTAGGCAAATCGAGGGAAATGATCTTGGTTAGAATAAGTTGATCCAAAACTAGCTTTTTAGGAATCATTACCATGTTGTTTGTATATAGACTGTAGAGAGAGTTTAGTGTATATTTAGACATTTGCAAAAGCTTTTTGTGAGAGAGCCACTCACAGCTCAAGTACCAGAGAAGAGAATTATCACACCTTTGCCAAGTGCTTGGCATGTGCTTTTTTCTGTGCTTTGTGACTTATTTCATGCTGTCCCCATCTGACATCAGAGAAGGTGCTGTGGAGGTCTAGCCATGTGTTGTTTTTTTTTTTTATATTTTATTGATTTTTCACAGAGAGGAAGGGAGAGAGATAGAGAGTTAGAAACATCGATGAGAGAGAAACATAGATCAGCTGCCTCCTGCACATCTCCTACTGAGGATGTGCCCGTAACCAAGGTACATGCCCTTGACCGGAATCGAACCTAGGACCTTTCAGTCCGCAGGCTGATGCTCTATCCACTGAGCCAAACCGGTTTTGGCGTCATGTGTTTTTATTATCCCGTCTTCACTTCCAGCCACATGCTTAGGAGTGGCAATATAGTGGATAAATCATAGGATTTATACTTGGGCAGACTTTCGTTCAAATCCCAAGCTTCAAAGGTGTGATCTTGGGCTGCTTATTAAATTTTTCCTAAATCTATTTTATTATTATTATGATCATCATGGTAGCTGACATAAGAAGCTGGGTGAAAAAAAAGGTGAAGGGATTAAGTAAAAACAACAACAACTATGTATAAGCCACAGAGGCACAGACATGGTAATAACTAGCGGGAAAGGGGTAGGAGGTAGGTAAAAGAAGGCAAAGGGGGATAAATGAGGACGGAGAGAGACTTTACTTTGGATGATGGGTGCATGATGCAGTGTGGCGATGATGTTTTGTTGAGTTGTACACTTGAAATCTATATGGTTTAGTTAACCAATGTCAACCCAATAAACTCAATTAAAATGATAGCTGACATTCATTTAGTATCTATTGTAGATAGATACTGTTCCAAGCCCATTATCTGCATTAACTCACTGAGGATTTACAGCTTGCAAAGTGCAATTATTACATTCCCTCTTTACACATGAAGATCATGAGATTCTGAAAGGTTAAGCAATTTTGAAGTCATAAAACTAATAAATGGTAAATATAAATTTTAAACTCAGGAAGAACCCATATTCTTAATCATCTCACTGTGAGGATGTATCAGTTAGGATAAGCTATGCTGCAGTAACAAGAATTCCCAAATCTTAGTGGCTTGAAGCAACAAAGGTTTAATTCTTGCTTCAGTACATGTATTGGCAGGAAGTTCTTGCAGCCTCATCCTGATTGCAAGACTAGTCTGACAAGCAGCCACCTTTTGGGAAGTTAGCATTTACTATGGCAGAGGTGAAGAGAGCAGTAGAGCAGAGTTTCTCAACATTGGCACTATTGACATTGTTATTGTCGATGACTAAATCATTGTTGTGGTGGTGAGATGATGTTCTAGGTACTTAGGATGTTTTTGCAGCATCCCTGGCCTCAACTCACTAGATGCTTTCTCATAGTTGTAAAAACCCCAATTTTCTAAATGTCCCAGGGGTGCAACATTCTCCCTGTTTGAGAACCACTGCCTTAGCCTAAGATCTTACAGCAGCAATGAAATCAGTTGCCTTGATAACAAATATTTGCCAATCCTGGTTTAGAGAATCAAACTTTTCTTGGCAGCAGGGCCTTGGGGTGAGCAGTAGGAATGGAAGGAGATACACAACCCTGCATCCATCTTTGTTTCTAAAATGTTACTGTGCATTTTGTTAGCATCATGCACTTGTGCCTCTGTGATCTCCAGCTCAGGGGTGAGACAGGATTCACATAGAATTTACTCTCTGCATTTACTCTCTCAACTTATAGAATCCACATCTTGCAATTACATTTTTAAATTAAAAAAACACCTTTGAATTGATCTCTATCATACATATAGAGAAGTGTACACATCGTAAGTCTACAACCTAATGAGCTTTCACAAGTTAACTCACCCACAAGTGCCATATTGCTCTTTTCCAGGCCCACTCAGTGCTCCAGAGGACCCTGACTTCTAAGAGCAACAATAGCCAACTTAAAACATATTTTTATTATAAACATTTTCAAATATGCATAACAGTTGAAAGAACAGTAAAATGAATCTCATTATATTTTTCACCAACTTCAAATATTATCAGTATTTTTTTTATTCATTTCATTCTTCTATTCTCCAGGTAGGTAGATAGGTAGGTAGATGGGAAGAGATAGAGATATATCTAATATTATATTTCAGTATAGATATATTACATATATCTGTGCATATATCTGTTGTATATGTATATCTCTACATAATTTCAATTAGATATGCATTTTATAACTTTTAACTTCTGTTTTCTCATTTGAAAAGTAGAAATAATACATAAATACATAATTGTAGGGTTGTTGAGAATTAAGTGAATTGATATACATACAGTTCTTAGAAGAGCAAGTAGTAAGCATTGTATGAATATTAATTGTCATCATCATCATCTGGATATTGGAAACTAATTAGCAAGGCCATAACTGTCCTCCCTTCCTGTCTCTAGGTTTATGCTGTGGTGGTAATTGCATCTGTAGTGGGATTTTGTCTGCTGGTAATGCTGTTTCTGCTGAAGTTGGCAAGACACTCCAAGTTTGGCATGAAAGGTAAGAAGGGTTGTGTTTATTTTACTTCTTATGTGGAATCATTTTTGGCTTATGACTAATGCTAATTACCACTAAAGAAGGAAGCAGCTAGATTTATGATCACTAGTTTTAAGGCTGAAAAAATAGCAACAAGGATATGATTCTACAAACCAAGACAGAGCAAAATAATGTTGATTACTCAGCACTACCTACTTTCCAATGAGGACAGTTGTCCCAGAAGACATAGAACTGGTTTCTTGAGTATCAAGTGACTAATAATGATATAGGCAAATAGGGCCCAAGTTTCCCTTTTGCATCAGAAAGGAAGGCAAGGCTTGGTAGAAGTAGGCTAATTATGGCCATGTGTATTGTGTGCAGAAAGGTTCTCCTGGTCATTTTGACTTCCAGATCTTCCGTGGTAGGCTTTTGGTGCTGTGACTGCTGTTTCAGAATCTCATCTTTTGGAAGCTGAACAGCACTGGGAAGCAAAGTAACAGCCATTTAGTAGTACACCATTGTTTTGTGAATGAGTGACTTCTTTTGTGAAGTGGAAAATTCAGAGTGCGCGATTAAAATTTAGGGTCTATGTTGCCCAAGAATAGATCACTGGTCTTATTTAGCGAGCTGAAAATTAATTTTAGGGGGAACACTTGTTTAAATGTTCCTGTGGTAGGCAAGAGTTTTAGTGGTTTAATAGCATTTGCTTTGAAGTTTAAACTTACACTCGTATATTGACTAATATATTATTGTTGAGTTTTGTGTGGTCTCATAAATTGCCACGAGCTTGGGAAAGCTGTGAAGACGGTTTAGTGGTGTCTTAGTTGCTTTGGAGAGAAGGTCTGGTGGGTTTATTACAACTACCATTGATGTTGCTTGTTTACTTGGAAGGGAATGATTAAGTAGCAGGAAGTTCCCTAGCGTCCCCTGGCCTCTGACGTGGATCAGATCTGTTTCTGAAGTTTTCTCGTCTCCCTCTGTTGGTGCCCATCACCGAGATTCCTAAACCCAAAGTGAAGGGGAGGAGTAATGGTCACCTGGGACTTAAACCCCTCAAACCTCCTCCTGACACCCTTTGGCCTGCTGACCCTTGACATTTCCTTTGGAGGAAGAAAGATCTGCCATTCTCTAATTATAACTAAGTCTTGGAAGAGGAACTACACTACCGTGATTTTAATTAATCCTATGGTGGCAGCTCACAAACTGGACTTTGCATCAGAAACTCCTGCAGGGCTTGTGAAACAGGTTTCTGGGCCACCCCCCGAGTTTCTGATTTACCAGGTCTGCAGTGGGCCCCAGAATGGGCATTTGTAGCACTTCGCAAGGGACACCGGTGCTGCTGTTGCCTGAGCATCTTAGAGAATCACTGTTCCCTGGGATACACATGGGCTACCAGGCCTCGTTGTGAGTGTGACAGGAAGCAGCAGAGGTACTGCAAATCAAACTCCCCCACTGCTTCGCAGACCTTCCTGGGTCCCCATGTGCCCGGGCCCAGGCCAGGCTTCTGCTCTCTGCATGTCGGCCACCTCCCATAGCATTTTGCTTTCCTCATTCTGATCAGGGGCTTTCTCTCCTTAGAGGCAGTTGGAATGGATATCCCCACGCATCCATTTTTTACCTAGAGAGGCAGACTGGCTCTATCCCTTTCCCACCTTGAGAGTGTAGTTTGAGATCTTTCCAGCTCATGGGTCTTCAGGGAGAGGATCTGTCTAGGTCTTTTTGGGAGCTCAGCAAAGGCTTTGAAAACTCCTCCCTACCCCGACTTAGTGTTAGGAAAACTACCGATTGAATGATCTGTGAAAGTTAGCATATTCTCTGTAGCTCGGATGGAGGAGAGTTTGGTTCAGAGAAGACTGAGTTCATTCAGAGACTCTGGCACTAAGACGGAAACAGTATTTTATTTGGGTAATTTGGGGTGATTACTGCTAAGGCACCTACATTTTCCACATGTAACCTAAGGGTATTCTTAATGAATTGCAAGAAAAATTTTGCTCAACCTTGTCAGAGAGCCACTAAACGACTTCCTTCAGGCAGTATGCTTAACTCTCTTATTTCTAAACATAAATTAAATACTTTAAAAAATTGTCTTGGAGACTCACATTCTTGTTTAGAATAATTACTTTTTCTATTTTTAGCTACATGTCTACCCATGCCATGGTTTGAACAAAACAGACCTGCATTGAGGTTATGGTTCTATTAGTCAGATGCCGAGTTGATAATTTTGGGGGAATCTAGTAGATGAGGCTCATGCAATGAGGGAAAATGAAATTGCATAAAAAGTGGTGTTTAAAAATTCATGTAAGCTAATGTACTTTAAATGCTATTAGGGCTGCGATTACTGCTGAAAAAACATATGTCTGAAAAAGGGCAGAATATGTAAAAACACTATAATACTTCCTGAAAAAGCTAGGAAATATGTCAGTTGTGATTTCTGAGTTTCAAGGTAAGAAATGTGTGTAGCCTTGACCAGAACCAATGTCTTGTTTCCATGTGAGAGGCCACTGGCTCACATGCAGGTGAGCTATTCCAAATGTAATTCTCACCCTCATAAGCACTCTGGGGAGATTCTGCCCTCCATTCATATTCCCTGTCCTGGAGGCAGTGTGACTGAAAAGGGCGGCCAGCCCACCCATAGGCATTTACAACTTTTTACCCATCCCCAGCGTTGCACACTTCAGTCTTAAGTATTGACTGTTTCTTTTTAAAAATATATATTTTTACTTATTTGGGAGAGGGGGAGAGAGAGAGAAACATCAATGATGAGAGAGAAGCATTGATCGGCTGCCTCCTGCATGCCCCCTACTGGGGATCAAGCTCACAACCCTGGAATATCCTCTAACCTCCTGGTTCATAGATCGACATTCAATCCCTGAGCCACACCTGCCAGGCAAGCATTGACTGTTTCTGTGATTATAAACTACAATTTAATACTGTTAAAGGGCCTAGGGCAGTGGTTGGCAAACCGCTGCTCGCGAGCCACATGCGGCTCTTTGGCCCCTTGAATGTGGCTCTTCCACAAAATACCGGCTCTTCCACAAAATACCGACTTCTGCACATGGACCACGAAGTTTCAATTGTACTGTACGTGCGCGCCTGCACGTGGTATTTTGAGGAAGACCAACAGTCAAGGGGCCAAAGAGCCGCATGTGGCTCACGAGCTGCGGTTTGCCGACCACGGGCCTAGGGTAATACAACCGGAAACCTCTTAAAAACCACACTGTGGCTGAATGCAGGGTTGCTCTAGCTTTATGGATTGACCTGAGAACACAAACATTATTGATGGCCTTCCTTCCATGGGAGGGTGATCTGTAAACTTCATAGAGTTTTCTCTCTGTTCTGTCGATTTACCATGACCAGATGTTGATGGTGCCATCTAGAGCAGGAGGGCAGACTGAGCTCTGTGGTGACAACATTCCTACTGGTCTTGTTCATCATTCCTTATCCGGTGCCAGGCCCAAAGTTGGCACCTAGTAAATATTAATTGACTGAATGAATGATCACAGATAATTTTTAGCTTCATCCATTTCAGTTTGGTATTTGGGAAAGAGTTAATATTTGGAGTGCAGCTCATCTGTGAATGGTTAAAGAGAGATCTTGGATCTTTGCTAAGTTTCTGAAGGGGTGAAAGCCCTACCCACTTTTTGTTTCCACTTATTCCAGATAAGTAGTGGCCATACAAGGAGGTCATTTTGTCTCCCATTTTCTCAGACTATTTTAAACAATTACTGCTGTTTAAGTTGGAGGGTTCTCCATTTTTCACATGAACATCTTCAATTTCTGCCTTTGTGAATGCACAGCCTCAGAATATGTGTCTTTGTCCATCTCTGAATCCAGCTGAAGTGATAGGTGGTGGCTCCTATCTGCACGTTAACCTAGAACTTACCTTTCATTATCACTTGATATATTTTAAACTACTTATTGCTAGTGACCAAGGGACTACCGGCCTGTTTCAATAATGATGTCGAGAGGCAGAATTTACCCCAGTGCATTTTACCATGCTCACTTCTGTGCCTTTACCACCTTATTGCTTTGTGGTCAACTATCTAGTTATTGTAATTACAGAAGCCCCAAATACAGCCCCTCTGTTAGTGCTTGGCCATCTGTAGTGAGGTCATTCTATGTGTGCTCACTATGGATGCATAAAATGTATAACACATGTATTTAAATCTGTATCTGTATTGATATCCTAAAAGCATAATTTTATCCCTTTTCTTTTAAGGCTGCCTGTGATTTATTTTAGTTTGATTTCCACTGAAATAGGCCAGAAAGGCTTTCTAGAGCAGCCTTATTGCCCAAGGAACAGGCAGGCAACCAGGCCTTTGAATGCTCTCATTTGTGTTTAGCTCTCACTTGCTTCCTGGCTCTCTTTCCTCACTGAAGATGTTGACATTTCTTCATTTCCATAAAGGGGAAATGGAGGCATCTGGGGGCCCAGGGGCTGTGTGTCTTCCAAGAGTGTTCCACGTTGGGAGCCCTGCCTGATGGTGTTGATGGTGTGTAGGGCTGGAAAAAATACAAGGGAGCCAGGAAGGTGGAGGGAGCTTGGCACCCCTCACAGTGGTAAGAATAGTTTTGGCCATAGGCTTGGAGTTCTTTGCATTTTGTGATGGAAATCCACCTATGATATTTCCCCCTGGGTATTGATGCATCCTTTGTCCTTCTAGAGCCGCGGTTCTCAACCTGTGGGTCGTGACCTCTTTGGGGGTCGAATGACCCTTCCACAGAGGTCACCTAAAACCATCGGAAAACACATATATAATTACATATTGTTTTTGTGATTAATCACTATGCTTTAATTATGTTCAATTTGTAACAATGAAATTGGGGGTCACCACAACATGAGGAACTGTATTAAAGGGTCGCGGCATTAGGAAGGTTGAGAACCACTGTTCTAGAGCAAACATCTAAGGGACCCTAAGGGATCCCGCAAGAGGCACTGGAGCAGGAAGGCTTTCTTTCATTCCACATTCAGCCTCCATATTCCCTTTGCACTCGTTCCTGCTATTTGAGCTGGAGATATTTCCAACTAGTAACTGACCAAACAACTACACAGCCTAAGAATGCAGAGCCAGGTTTTCTTAAGTCCAGATTCAAGGCCAAGAGTTTAAGTTTCTCCTCTTCTAAATGATCTTCTAAATGTCTTTCAACAGAAACCAAAAATTTGGTGATTTAAAAATAGTCATAAACATACTGGGGCCAAAGCTAAAGAGGTTGAAGGTTAAAGCCTTTTCTACGAGCTGAAAACAATCCTGGAAAGTTTAGGAGGTTGAGTTTAACAGATATTTGGATTGACTTTTAAAAGAGGAAAAATGTGACCGAAAGCCAGAAACAGTTAGTTGTGGAAACATCTGTAAGGACAAACTATTTTCCATATGCTGCCCCCCAATCTCCACCCCACTGTTTTTTAAAGACAAATAACATTAAGAAATTGTAAGAGTAACACATGAATCAATTCTTGTTTTTCACGATTTCAAGCACTTTGGAAATAGAGCTAAAAGTGGAGGTTTCTATTCACCCTCCTCTCTCATGACACTTCTGCTCTTAAGGGTAAACTTTTTGAATAATCTAGAATGTGTATATTATATCAATAAGAAAATATATAGCTTCCCTTATTATGTAGATATTCAAATATATTCACTTTTGGTTCCATAAAGAAATTAAAATACCAATCTTGTCTGCATCTTTTAAAAAAAAACTTTTTAATCAAATTTTCTGGGGTGACATTGCTTAATAAAATTATATAGGTTTCAGGTGTACAATCCTATAATACATCATTTGTGTATTGTATTGTGTTTACTACCCCAAGTCAAGTGTCCTTCCATCACCATGTCTGCATCTTTTTAAGAGAACAAGTTTGCCTTGTAGATATTTCCATGTCAGCACCAAGGTATATACTGCATTCTATTTAACAGTACTTCTGAGTAGTCTGGTGCCTGGCTACTTGGGTCTGGAACCTGGCTGTGTCCATTACAAGCTGTGTGACTTAGAGCAAGTCTCTTATCCTCTCTTATAGTTTTATCTGTAATGGGGCGATAATTGTATCTACCTCATAAAGTTTGACAAGACAAACTGAATTTATGTGTGAAAAGCACTAGTATTTAGTAATTACTACACAAATGTTGGTTATTATTATTGTTGATAAATTGTGATTTATTTTCTTTCTATAATGAAAATTTTACATTTAATCAAGTTTACAGAAAGCTATTTCAAATAATACTTTACAGTTAAGATAGAAACTTGGAAATGGATTGCTGAGAGAAATGTGTGTATATTTTAAATGTTGATAGATTACCTTGTAAAAATGCTTCATTAATTTATACTCCCACCAACAGTATTTTTTGTTTATATTTTCATCCATATTGGATATTATCAATCTTTTATATTTTTTCCAAATGAATTAAAATGATATTGATTAATAATAAGGTTAATGAGGTTAATCATCTTTATTATGTGAAGAATAAGAAATGTTTATTTTTACTTGTCAATTTATAGACATTTTATAAACTATATATATATATTGATCAATCTTTTATTGGTTACATATGTTGTTCACATTTTCTTTTATTCTTGACTTTTTAAAATAGTGTCTTTTGGCAAACAAAAACATTTACCTCAGTGTAGAAGCAAATCTGTCCATTTTTTTTTTTAATCTTAGTTTTTGTGTCTTGCTCATTAGGAAAGCCTTCCCAAACCTACGGTGGTAAATATACTTTTAAATATTTCCTTTACCAGTTTTACTCTGTGTGTATTTTTAAACTTAGATCTTTAATGTTTTAAAAAAATTTTTAAAAACTTGGTGTGAAGTACTCTGTCTTTTTTGGAGCTATACGGAGTAAGGATATTTGAATGACAGTGTGACATTTTTCAGAGAGACCAACAGTATTATTTTAACTTTCTGGAATTAGAAAGCCACTAATAAAACGAAAAATAAATCTTGAAGAACTTAGCAATTAACTCTTTTGTACAGTAAGTATTGAGTGTTGTTGGTTCTCTCTGATAATGTGGGAATGTAACCCTCACAGAAAACAGATTTTCACAGGAACCATTCTTTTACTGCCCTTCCCCCAGCTTCAGATTGACCTCACAGTATATCTTAGCTCTCTCTTAGTAGAAAAGAAAAATTTTAAATAATATTCAAATCCTCAGGAATTTCAGAAAAGACATCATTTGAAAGAGTTGTTCAGTAATTTGATAAATAGGAAATTTATCAAAATAAAAGAATTGGTGCAAGCATTTCTTTCCTGTCATTTGGAATTGTTATAAAAAGAGTTTTCGCCATATGTTTTGAGGAAGGGAGGGGAGTTTGGAGATCTACCTTCCAAAGTCTTTTACTTCTTTTAGGACAACATTTGGGTTATGTCTGTATGAGGGCAAAACGTGCGCATTCTTTGCAGCATCTTGAAACGGGGGCGGGGGGGGGGGGGGGTAGAACTTTCAGGAACTGGCCAGATCACCTAAGACTGGAAATAGAAGCAGCAGCTTTTCTTCCCTTAGTCTTGCAAGTGCACTGACCTTGAACTTCAAAAATTACTGGTCTTATGTGGGCATCCCACAAGCCTAGTGTGACTCAGGGGAGAGCCCAGGTTTGTTTGCTTTTAATGTAGAAATTGCTCTCAGTGTTTTTTAGGGGCTTTCCACACTACTAGTTTCACTTAAAGGTAAAGGGTTCCTTAAGAAATTAGATTTTGTATTTAAAAAGTCAGGAAAGCTGAAACCGGTTTGGCTCAGTGGATAGAGTGTCAGCCTGCGGACTGAGAGGTCCCGGGTTCGATTCTGGTCAAGGGCATGTACCTGGGTTGTGGGCACATCCCCCGTGGGGGATGTGCAAGAGGCAGCTGATCGATGTTTCTCTCTCATCGATGTTTCTAACTCTCTCTATCTCTCTCCCTTCCTCTCTGTGAAAAATTAATAAAATATATTTAAAAAAAAAAGTCAGGAAAAATGGTTACCCTTCTTTATTCTCCATAAATCTTGTAGTGAACTCACTTTGACTTCCTTACACAGATCATGGCGTATTTTAAAAAGGATTTCCCAAATTGGAACACCTGCTGGTTTTCTTCTTTTTCTTCTCTAATTCTTATTTGATTATAACCTTTCATTTTTTCCCTTGCCATTTTGTCCTTCCACATCTCTCTGCTTCCTAGTTTTACATTTCTTCTCTCTTTTGGTTTTCTTCCTCCTTATTCCTAGCATCTGATGTTGGTGGACAAGCTTTTCAGAATTTATAAAGAACACAGATAACTTGGCTTAAATTCTAACATATGCTCTGATTTTATCTTACTTTATTTTGGGCAAGAATATTGAATGATTGTGGGAATAAACTTAGCTCTAAATCAGCAAAATTGTCATGTGGTGATTCAGAATTTAGCCTGTTTGAATACTTCACATCCTTCATGTTTGTGCGACGTTAACTCTTAAGTCTTCAAACCTAGGATCCTGTAGCTATCTAACACTGGGGACTTATGAATCAGATAAGCTTGTGTTCAAATCCCAGATCTCCAGTTAAACATATTTTGGGGCAAATTTTGAAACTCTCTAAATCTTATATTCTTCTTTGGTTAAATGAGGCAATAATAGCCATCTCTTGGGTGATTATAAGAATTAAATCAGTGCTTAGCTTAGTGCATGGCTCATTGAACTAATTCCATGAGAGGTAGTTATTTTTCAGATTTATATTATAGTAATACACTATTAAGGAAAAGAGTATGGGGAGAGTCTTGTTTGAATTTACACTGAGTCTGAATTTCAGAAAAATGTCCCAAATGTATCTAGTGCTGATCATTTCCTGAAACAATTATCTAATTTCTAAGAGTTGCAGAATGGTGTTCATGGTGTTTGTTGTTTGTTTGTTTGTTGTTTTGTTTTTTAATTCAGTCATTTCTTCTGCATACTGGCTTCTGTTAAAACAAAAGAAAAACAAAAACAAGAGCAACCTGATCTCCACCAAAGATTTCAACTTTTCTTTTTTTTTTAGTTTTATCTGGACAACCCTTCCTTGAGGCTGTGGATGTTTGGTGTCCAGCTGCCCAATTGGGGTTATGGGGTTACAGAAAAGATGTATAGTCAGTGTTACTATATCAAAATATTATTATATTTTATAATTTTTTTGTTTGTCTCAAGATTATTGAGCAAAGATATTGTTGGAATTCTTTTTTTCCTTATCACATTGATTAATCATTAAGTAAATATAAACCTAATTGCTTTAGAATTATGTCCCTCATCTCTGTGATTATTGGTAGAATCAAAGATAGTGAGAACTGGCAGGGAGCTCAGGAATCATCCAGAGCCTTTATTGTAGGTCTGAGGACATTGGAGCCACAGAGCTTCAGTGACTTGCCTAAGGTTATGTCTCCGCTTTGTGGCAGATCCAGGGCTGGAAGCCAGGCCTCATGACTCCAGATTTAATGTTTTATGCTGTGAGACTAAGAAACATAAGAATAAATGAAATTTATTTCCACACCAAATTCACTGCTTTAGCACTAGTTCATATTGCCATTGGATGTCGCTAACATATATTTCCACTGGTATGTATTGCTATTGAATGCTACTGTTTGCTCCTCAGATCTGGGGCATATGTCATCAGTGGTAATAAGATGGCTTCAGGAGATACTCAGGGCTTTCATCTTTAATTCTGATGGTTCTATATTTATTTTAATATTTATTAGGAAAAAAGTGTACCCAGAACATCATACCTTTGGTTTAATGATACTGTTATTTAGGATAAGGCTTAAGTTAAATAATAAAATAAAGAAAAGTGTTGAGTAAATAATTTTAACTTAAACTTTAAAAAGATTATTGAATAGAACTATCCTAAGGCACTGGAAATTTAATACTAAAGAGAACAAAGACGTAGGATGGAACTCTAAAGCAATTAGGTTTATTATACCTACTTAATGCTGAATCATTGTGATAAGGAAAAATAGGAGAATTCCCACAATGTCTTTGCTCAATGATTTTGAGACACACAAAATAACAGCCTCATGACACTTAAACTCCAGGGGAGAGGAGAGGCAAAAAGATGGAGGAAGAAGTATAGATGTAATCTATAGGTCATGACAAATGCTATAAATAAAATGAATAAAGGTAAGAAGAGAATAGTGAGTTCTGTAATTTTTAAATAGTTAATAAAAGCCTATGTGATGAGATGGTATTTGAACTAAGAAGAAGGCAGTGAGGAAGTGAGCATGCTTATATCTGAGGGAACAGCATTCCTGGCAGAGGAAACAGCAAATGCAAGGGCATGGAGGCTGGGAGAAGCTCTGCATGTTGAAGGAACAGCAGAGGCCAGGGTGGCTGAACCAGAGTGAGGGATGGGAGTGGGGGCAGCAGGAGGAGAGATCAGAGAAGTGACAGAAATGCCTATCCTATAGAGACTTACAGACCTTCATAAGGCTTCTCTGAATGAAGGGTACTTGGATAAGGCATAAACTGTGAAAGTATATATACAGAACTTAAATGTGGACAGCACTGATGTACTAATGTACTGAACTGATTTCTGACAACAAAAGATTACTGGGGAAAAGGTATCTTTGGAGGACTAGGGTAGAGAAGTTCATGATACAGGTATATGGAGAAAATTTCAGTTCAGAATCATGATCAGCTTTACTTCAGCATTGTGATCCCCAGCCTCTCCGCGTGTGTACGTACACACACACACACACACACACACACACACACACACACACACACTCACAACACCAGCCCAAAATGATGGTTTGAAAAGTATGTTGGTCAAACATATTTTTCCCCAGTATCACACACTCATACAATGCTATGGTTGATAGTGATCACATGACCATGCCAGGGGTAGGACCCAGGGTTTGAGTTATGTCTTTAGTTTTTCTTATCTTTCTTCTCATCTTCATTATGATTCCTTTTATGTAGCCCAGTTCATTTCAAAAGCTAGGTCATTAGAGTATAGTTAATTTTGTAGCTGAAATAATTTGAGTCAGATTCTTCTCTTTTTTTTTTATATTTCAGTTGTTATTGAGAGAAAAGCACCACTCTTTGAAAACTCAACTGATGCATGTTCAGAGTGATCCAAGATATTGTGGGAATTCTGGTTTTCCTCATAAGTATGATTACATGTTAAGTAGAGCCCATGTTCTCTGTGCATGGTGCTCCCTTTGGCTTGAAAGACAGGGCTAGAACATAAGGAAAGGCCGGGAGTTTCTGAAGTGGCGCAATTCTGGAGAGGAAACAAGCGCTTGATTTTTCTGCTTATTATCCTCCTGACAGATTACTAATAGTGCTTTGCCATCTTGTGGTCTGGATTAGTTGTCTTTCTTGAATCACCATGATATGAGAGTGGGGAGGATTTTATTATTCTATGAGCAGACATTCACAACTCCTTAAATGCATTTTTCTATCTTTATGATTCACCCCCTTCTTATTTTCTCTCTGTTTGGGGATGTATTTAATTGACTGCCACCTTTGGAGAGCTTCTGTCCTCTTCCTCCTTCCTTCCCCAGCCACACGTCCCTGTCCGCTGGCCCCGGGAGAGCACTATGCATCCTTCCCCCATAAGACCTGGGAACTGGGTCCTTTCCAAGTCATCACTGTTGTCATGTATATCTTCTTTCTTATGAAGTGCCAGTAATACATATTTATTCTAGTCTATTTTCTTACGTACCACCTAATATGCTTATGGGTTAGCAAATTCAAAGAAACTAAATCGGGCATTATTGGCAAAAAACATATTTGAAAAGATAGATCTGTACAGACCTCCATAATGAAAACCTAGAAATGGAAAACAGTTATCCATAGTTTGGGATAATTCCAATTATTTACATGGATTCTTTGACAATATTAATTTTGGTTTGACATCCCTTGTTTTCCCTCTATTCAGCATTTTAGACTCCATACCAGATTCTCATTGATTCCAAAAGTTTTAAATTATGGAACAATGCATGGGAAAGCAGAGAATTATCATCAGACTCTGAATTCTCAAAATTAGAATATGCCAAGAGTAGGAGATGCCAAGTCTGAGTGGCTTCATTTTAGCCCTGACTTTAGCAAATGTTTCACCTTGACTTAATAGTTCATTGCAAATATTTTACAATTGGTAGTTGAGAATTTTGTATTTTGTTTGAGGAAGACCATCATTCTTAGGCTAAAATCTTTTTTGCTCCAACCCCTCCCTAAATCCATTCATCTCCTGAGCTCCTAAGGTGTTCTGAGAGTTTCTAAAATACTAAACAGCCTCCTCCCCTTAGTGGCAACTACCAATACTTGCTTATTTAAAATTGGAACTTAGTCCAGTCCATGTGAATCAATGCATTAACTTATGAACCAGCAGGTCATGGTTGGATCCCTGATCAGGGCACATGCCCGGGTTGCAGGCTCCATCCCTAGTAGGGACGTGCAGGAGGCAGCCTATCAATGAATCTCTTTTATTATTGATGTTTCTATCTCTTCCTTTCCCTTCCTCTCTGAAAATCAATAAAAATATATTTTAAAAATAAAATTGGAACTTAAATCTGGGTGCAAAAGCTCAAGGTGCCCATTAATTGTCAGTGTTATGTCTGTTTGGGCCCCTCAGAAAGTCTTCATGAATTTTGCTTTACTGTATCTAGTTATACAGTGGTTTAGGATATGCTTTCCTGTTCCAGTTCTAGTCTTTCAGATGTGCTGACATAATCGCCATAAATTATAATTGCCAAATTATAAACATTATTGGAAGTTTTTTAAAAGAGGTGTTTAAAACCATTCACAACCCTAACAAATTCATTATTTTGATATTTCATGTTTCTGTAGACATTTTAAATAATGCATGAGTTAATCCAGTCTGCCTACCCAATTGGCTGTCTCTAGTGAGTCTCTATTATCTGAAATCTTAGTCAGCATTCCCCTTCTGCAGATAAGGACATAGAGCTATAAGAAATTATATTTTTAAATTACAGGAATTAATTTGATTAAAGCAGAGTCTTGAATCTGTGCGATACATCTATTGTACAGATGCATAGATCACACAACTTAATTTAAATAACATCCCAGAATCTCTGAGCGGTGTGGATGGTTAAATGAATAAGCATATGTGAAGCAGCCCAGGAGTTGTCTGTGCCAGCTTTTCTCTTGGTATTTAAGGGGTTGGCCACCGATCTCTCCCAATTGCTTCCATCTGAGCAGTGGCTGTGCCCTCTATTGGAGACTGGCACAACTTTCTTCAGCAGCAAACCACAGCTGTAATCGGTTGAAGTGCTCATTTTTTGATGCCTGAGGGCAAACCTTCAAAATTGAATATTACACTCCTAGGAAATATGTACTTCAAACTTGTCTTTTGTAAATTACTAAAGAAAAATGCATATATTACAGTTAAACGTACATCATTTGGTGATGGACCAACTCCAATGATCGGAAGGCAGAAGCTGACACAGATAGGTTTCCATGAAATTCTCTTGATTAATGTTGTAAATGTCATTATGTCTGTGCTCCGCTCAGCTCCCCTCAAGCTCCCGTACTGGTTCTGTGTGCTGATCCTGGCTTCTGTGTGCGTTTTCTCCTAAGGGCTGGCACCTGGAACCTTCTTCAGAGGGCAAGCCGTGAACTAGTGGAGCTCCTGCCCCACACCAACACACACACACACACACACACACACGCACACACACACACGCACACGCACACACACACGCACACAATACACACACAGCTGGAGGTGAATGGGGGCTAAGTACCCTCCACCCTCTTCTCTCAACCCCTCCTTGGCAGCTGGCTGACTAGTGTAGGAGCAGAAATGCTCACACCGTGTCTGTAGGCTGGACCAACTCTTTGGGATGATTGATGGGTTCTCTACAAGATCTGTGGTGTAATTTGCACTGCAGAGCTCCCTGTGTGATCAGGCTAAGAGTGAGGCTTCACTTGAAAATGCAGTTTTGCTTGGCTTCTTCTATTTCCTCTTCCTACTTCCCTCTCTCCTGTGAGCCCTTCTTTAATAAATCACTTGCCATGAACACTGCTCTCTGGGCCCACGTCTGGGCAACTGACCTATGACAGTTTTTTCTGTAGGAGCTCTAAGGAATTAAATATATTACTTGGCGCTTTAAATCAGTGTTTAAAACTATTTTTATATCTTGTTTGCTAATTTGGGCTACATATGAGCAAGTGGATGATCCTAAAATTTAATTTCAAAATTAAGCTAGATATAGATTATAGTTGCCACCTATTGAGGGAAGTGGCACTGTGTGCCACATCCTTGACACATTTTCTCTGATTTTCATAAAAACCCTGCATTGTAACACTGAGCTCATTGACATCCAGAGACATTTACTAATGTGTCCAAATCACAGAGCTAGTAATTGGCAGAACCACAATTTATATCCAGATAGTTCTGGTTTTAATGCTTTAGCTTTATCAACTGCTGCCCTGCTGACTCTCTTTCCTTCTTGGTGTATTAAAATATATATTTCTAGATGCTATCAAAGGTGCATTCCAACATCAAAGTTCATAACCTACTAACATTGGAGGAGACTGCCTCTTTATTAAGAAATACCAAAATACATCACTAGACATCAAACTTAACTCACCAGAATGGGAGTGATTGAAATAATTTCTAATAAACATTTGAGTTAAGTCATATCACTTTGTTGTGTAAAGAGAGATCTTCATCCAGTTTGTGAGAGAATCTGGATAGTTCATAGGAAAACAAAATCATGGAGAAAGTGCAGACAAGAAAGGGAGTAGGGAATGTGCATTGGGAGGATGGGGATTTCTCCCTCTGGGGTGGTCGTGCTCAGTCCCATGACTGTATTGTACTGGGATGCTGTGTAGAAAATGACTCTCTCCTGCCTCTAAATGGACCACAGCATCCTGGAAACCTGAACTCGTCTCACAGGAGTCATCAGTGTCTGACACGGAGAGACCCTTAAAGAAAAAAGGAGGGATAATGGGTTGGGTTCTGTTTGAATTATGGATTACAAAACAAGCCCTCCACATGTGAAAATTTCAGCAAGAATACATGAAAACCACACCAGTGACCATTCAAGTTCCTGTAAGGTGATGTCACCACTTCCTAGTACTGCAGACAATACTGTTTTTTCTTTCTGGAGTGTTGTTCACCCATCCCTTTGCCTGGTTGTTTCTTGCCTATCTTTTAAAGATAAACCTCAGGCATCACCTCTTCCAGAAAGCCTCCTCTGGTAGCCTCGGGTTGGACAAAGTCCCGTTTTTGTAGACTTTTAATACCATGAGTAATCATCCAGAAAAAATGCTTAGCTTATCATATTGAAAGAATATGTTTTACCTGTTAATCTTCCCATTAATCTGAAAGCTCCTCCAAGTCAACAGTTCTGTTCTGTTATCTCTATGTCTCCAGTACTTGGCAATGTGCAAGGCAGAGTTAACTCTCAGTAAATGTCTTTTTTTAAATAACTGAACTGAACTACAAGGACAGAAGAAGGCACCATGTCTTTTTCATGGTTTATTCTTACACATTGTTTCAAAGCCATTCGGGAGGCTTGGGTAGAAGAATTACTGAAGAATTAGAAGGCACTGGGAACATTTAGTCGGGCTTTTGGAGCAAGAGGATCTTGAAGAGAGGGGAACGTCCAGGAGGCTCAGAGAAGTTTGGTAGGCAGTTGCCATTTGAGGGCCACTTGGAAACGTAGTTTAAGAGGTGAGAATATGGGAAGAGAACACCCTCTGAATTGATAAAGGATAAAATGGAGCTTGCATTTGGGCCAAAACAAAGTAGTCGGAGGAGTGTACACTGAGGTTGGACTCTACATTCTGAAAGGTTCTTTTTCTGTGAGTTTCATTATCTATAAAATGGGCATAACAGCACCAATTTCAGAGAGGACTTCTGGGGATAACAAAAGGTTAATAAGATAGTGCCCAGCAGATATTGTGCTTCATAAAGTTTACCTCCATACCTTCTCAGTGATCTTTTGTCTTTGGTTGTAAGGTCATTAATTAGCTGGGAAGGATAGAGATGTGGGAAGAGAACGTGTAACAGTGGTCAAGCATCCATTTCTTTGTTCTTCTGATAAACATATTCCTGAGCATATACAATGTGCCAGACACATAAAATAAGTATGTGTACATCACTTACACAGATAATACATTAATAAATGACATCTAAGTGGATGGTAAGGCAGTAAATAATCTAAATAGCCACGCACAAGTGGGGACTGATTCATTCTGTCTAAAAAAATCAGGGAGTACTTCACAGAGGAGTCAACCTTCAAATGAGGCTTGGAAGGATGAGGAGAAATTCACCACATAGATGAGATAAAGGAGACACCTATCAAGGCAGAGAGGTTCATGTTGGGCTTGTTTGGATATTGCTGGGGTGGAGATGTAAGAGGACAGTGGTGGGAGATGATGATGGTGAGATGGACAAGGGCCAGGATGCAAAGGGCCTTCCTGCCATGCTATGGAGTTTGGAATGGGTCCTGAGTCCTGAGGACACAGCGGAGCCACTGCATTTGGAAATTGATAAGGAAGTCAGTGAGAGGCAGGTTTAGAACATCTAAATGTGAAGTGTGATTATGTTTATGGTGATTTCTTGGCTCCTGCCAAGACTTTTTCACTTTCTTTCTTGATTTTTCTATTAATGTTGGAAGTGATTAATAAAGCTGTTCATTTGATTTATAATAACATTACTAATTTTTTAAAAATTCTGGTCTCATGGTCTTCATTTTGTTTTAATGGACTATAAATCCTTGAGTGTTCATGCTTATTAAATAACTAGTGTGGGATTCATTCATTCTTTCAATGAATATTTACTGAGAACCTGCTCTGGGCCAGCCTGTAATAGACCCTGAGGGCAGAGCGAGTCTTTACTTTTTGGAGCTTCCACTGCAATGAGGGAGACAGACAATAGATGAATAAATGTATAAGGTGGGGGAGAATATAGTCATGGATGGAGGAAGTGAGGGGAGTCCTAACTTAGGGAAGTGGTCCCCCTACCTGACTTCTGTGAGGAGGACGGGTAGAAGTCCTTATTCAGCAAACTTGAAATGTTCTTTCCTTGTTGTCTGCAATCTTCTTGGAATCCAATAGGTAGCAGTGTCTGTTTTCTCTCTCTCAGAATGACAGCATGGAAACTGCATCTGCCACCAGTCATTGGGCACATCTGCAGTCAGTCGTAGGGAATGAAATATTCTGCCCTGTGTCTAGTCCTTTTCCTGGGGTTTCCCCAGAAGGATTACGATATCTATTTTCCAATCTAGAAACCAGAGAATTTGATTTGAGAATAATAGCATCTACTTTTCCCCCTTCATTCCGAAAAAGAACACTTAGCTCTGTGATAATTTTCTACTGTGATTATTTCTCTGTGGTGTAGTTCCTACTCTGTGCCAGGTGCTGTGCTAAGTACTTTGCATATGTGATCTCCCCTGGTTCCTTAACACAGCTCTGTGATATTTGTATCTTTACCTTTATATTTGAAACGGGGACCCTGAATGAGTCCCAGGGAAAGAATTCGCTCGCCTGAGTCCCTGTTTCTCTAACAGGTAAAGTCAGATTTGACTCAGGACGGTCATGCCCCCTCTCTCTGGCCTGGCCTCATTCCTGCCATTGTTTATTCTCTGTGACCTTTTCCATATCAATATTTCCCTTCTCTCCTTCATTCATTTGGCAAATGTCATCTGTTAGGACTGACCACAGACAAACACAGCCTGGGGGCCAGCCCTTGGAAGAGCATATTCAGATGTGAGTGGATGGGACAAGACACAGGTCCAGTTTTTCAACTTGCGAAGTTAGAAAAGAGGCTGGTGGCCTCCTCTCCATAGTAGTTTTTGGTAAGATGAATGCTTTCTTATCCAGCCCTCAACGGACGTGGATTAACCGCTCCTCTGAATCTGAAAGGCCATGGTGGGCTAGCAGCTCTGTGCCTGGTGCTTTGCATAATTTGTCTCACTCTGTCCTATCAATAGCACCATCTGGTAGATGCCATTGACTCCTTCTACACCTGAAGAAACTGGAAGCTCAGAGAAGTTGTGTGACTTATCCAAGGCCACAAGGCTTGTTCCCGGGGGGTGGGGGGGTCTAATTTAAACACAACAGCTTGGGCTCCAGCATTCAAAATCTTTGTGTCAGAGCTCTCTTTCTCGGAGTGAATGCCTCAGAACACTAGTGGGAGGTGGATGGGAAAGGGGTGTTTATGTGGTCGAATATAGAAAATGCAGCAGCCACAGCCCCATCTCAGAGAGCACGGTGGGCATCAGCCTGTTAAAGGCTTGAGGTAGTAAAGAAACCTTTGAACTCTGTTTAACCCAGGATTTCCTAACCCAGGACCTTCTATTTGACCATAGAAATCTTTACAAAAGTGTTAGTCACTAACCTCATGAGAAACTGGTTTGTGGAATTCTGAAATACATACCTACTGCCTCCCTGGTAGTCTTTATTGTAGAGAGAGAAAGAAGAGGGAGAGGATAGGAAGGAGTAAAAAAGTCAAAGGAAAGAAAAGAAGAAGACAAAGGAAGAAAGAAAGAAAAAGTACTACTCAATATTTCCTAATGAAATCACCAAATATATTTCCTGCCTTTCAAAAAAAATTTTGAGCCCTTCTCTCTTGTGCTTTTCAAATGGGCATGTAACTTATTCCCAAGTGAATAATACGAGATGGAAAGATTAAATTCTTTGGAAGGACGATAGTCTTAAAAAACGGGCCTATGAGGCTGAGTGTCTGCCTGTAGAGGTGACTGAGGCCTAGACTAAGATGAAGAAGTGGCCAGGGGTCTGGATCTTCGAGTATCCTATCACCTTTCAGCAGGGAGTGCCTCAGTTTCCCTCAGCTTCTGTAGCAAGGGAGTGACAGCGTGAGGACCACAAGTCAGGCCCTCCTCCTGCCCATTATGTTTTCCCTGGCAGCACATTTAATTTTTCAGAGTCAGTCTTTATGTCCATATATTATTTCCTCTTTCCCTGTATGCTTAGCCCATCAACATTAGCCTGGACAGAGATATAATTATCAGCAACGTTAACCATGAAGCTATTTTCTCTGTTTACTTAAATGCTTGCTACCGTCTGCAAACTCTTTACATAACCCAGAAAAGTCTTCTCTTACATGTTTCCTTTGCTCTTATTTCTTTGAATAGAATATGTTTATAATGCAGACTAAAGGATAAGTCATAACGAATCTTGATATTTTCCTCATATAAGTATATAAGCACTCATGATCATGTTCTCAGAAATTGTTTTAGTATCCTTTACTAAACCAATATAGACATTCTCAGATTTATGTGGACTTCTTGTGTTGTTGTAGATAATTTTATTAAACATGTTAGAGTTTATCGCTTCTTGGCCTTTTGACTAAGATCAGTGTAGTATCTGTTCTTATCAGTTTAAAAAAATGTTTGAGTTTATGCAAATACTAGAGTATTAACAGGCATAAAATGCATATTTAGTTGCTGTTAGAGCCTTGCTATCAAGACCAGCATCATCAGCATTGCTTGGAAACTTGTTAAAAATGCAGTATCTTGGTCCTCATTCCAGATCTGAATCCAAATATGCATTTTAATGAGATTCCCAGGTGATTTATATGTTCCTTAAAGCTTGAGAAGCCCTGTCCTAAAGGACCCAGAAATCTGTTTTGTGCATGCCCATTTTGGCTAGTTTCATATGTATATCTTCAACAGAGTGAACAGCTCTTCAGTTTTCAGTCTAGTAACGCCATTGTGTGCTGCCTTATACATTATTGCCCAAGAGAGCAATAAAGAATCCCCGATAGACACAATTAGTTCTCTTTCAATAGATAGGTAGGTAGATAAATACAGGTAGAAATAGAGATATAACTACAGATATAGATTACTTTTTAAAAGCTTTATAGGTAACAGGTGTTAAGAACTGTGAAGGGTCTGAGATTTTCTCTACTTGCAGGCTAGTAAGTTAGCCTGGCAGTTTCATAGATGGTGGTATGAGACATGAGAGGACATGAGACCCCTGGGTCAGAGACAAAGGACTTCATTACTCATCCCATGGGAAGCAGCAGGAGCAGCACACACGAGTTAGCTCTCTGCCCAACATTTCATGGGGGTGATGCAGATGGGCCCAGAAGGATTCCTGCACATACTCTGTGTTATAGAAAAGGACCCCTAACTCCTTTACTGGGCAGTAAACATGCTTTGGACACATTATCTGTAGCTCCTAAGGCTGTTTGCTATACAAACTTCTTCAAAATAATAATCCAGAATGAAAGGCAGTAATATCTCTCCTTATAAGATATATGGAAATGCAAGGGGCCCAAGAAGAATCATCTTGGTATAGGGACATCTTTATTATTAGGTTTTAGAGCCAATAACTTTTTTTCAGAAGTCATGGAGGATGCATTTCCCAATCCCTAAGTTGCACTACAAGTTATTTCTGTCTGAAAGACTCCAGGAGGTAAAGAACTTCTGGTCTGGGCACTCAGATTAGCTCTTTACTGGAAGGCAAGTAGGGTTGTGCTTCATAATACTGAGGTCACCTGTGGCGACTTCTGGTGTCAGTTGTCCCATTCAAGTACTGAACCCATTCTTATCCTGAGGTTTGAGAGATGAGATAATTCCCAGAGCTCTGAAGGGACTAAAGGATGTTCCAAAGATTGGCAAATAATAGGAAGAATAGCACAGGTAAATTGGGGCTAATGGTGTCTTTCTAATACAGCAGTTTTGTTGTAAGGGGGTTGTCTTGCAAAGCAGTTGATTTCCTTTTACTCTCAGTAGAGGCTAACTCTTCCAGAAAATTGTAAAGGAGATTTCTGATGTGAGTTCTACTTTTTCGCCACTCTCAAAGAATGTAAGCCTTTGGAGAAGAGAAAGCTGGAGAAGTTTTCCAAAGCCTGTGAGCATGGTACATTAGTAAATATTTAACAATCCGCTTGCAGGGGTGGAGCGGAGTTGGGGTTCTGAATTATACTCTTTGCTGTTTTCCATGGTTGATTTCAAACTACCAATGCGAAATCACCTAGCTTGCAAAATTCCTGAAAATCTAACAAACCAGTTTCAGCCGGCTCTAGCAACCCATTGCAAAACTGTCCGAATTAGCAATTTTTTGACAGTGAGGGTAGTTTGATCACGCAAAAGGTTTGCTTGTAGAACTTTATTTTTCAAAGTCTTTTACAATAACTCCCTTGCTAGTATGTTTGCCCCTGGAGATTTGTAGATAGACTTACCTTAAGGCAGAATGAGAGCCTAAATGATTTTTGAACTGCTTTTGAATGGTATGATTTCATTTTTTTAAAAAGTCTTCCTTTACATAGTAGGCCTCACCAGCCTGGCTGTTTGCTTTCTTTAAATAAACCACCTGCCAGCTCAGCACATTTCTCCCCTATGCAAAGGCCTGTAGGTGCAGTCTGATTGTCAGTGATATTTTTAGAGGAGCGGGAGGCTACTCAGGCGCCAACCGGTGATGATTCCTTATAATTGGGTGATCTGTAGAACCCTAATGAATCACAAATTTGGGAACAAGGCACCTGCATTCTTGGTTGGATCGGGAGCGTAGTAAATCCTCTTTGCACTAATGAGGCTTTATACCTCTTCATGAGACTTACCGTGGAATTCCCCTTGGGCTCAGTTTGGCTGCAGAGTTCTGTAAAGACCCTCTCTGGAGTGCTTTACCGCTGTGCTGACAGAAACGTTTTTCCAGAGCAGTTCAGTGTGGGCCCACACACTGCGGTTCCAATGACGCTCCTGGTGAGCAAGTCACCCTCCCGCACGGACTGCCCAGCTCATGCTGGTGGACTTTGCTTCACGGGGGGCAAGCACGCTGTTTCCATCCTCTGGCTTATCTGTGCCCATCATGTGAAACCGGACATAGTGAACTGATTTACTCTTTGTAGAGGGCTAAGTGGAAGGATCAGCTTGCTGCTCTCAGCCCATGGCGGTGGGAGGAGCCTTTCCTGGCCTCTGCCCCTTCTTCCCTAGCATTTACCAGAGGAGGGCGGGGGATGGGGGAACCTTGACTTTAATGCAGATTTGAGTGCCTCCTTCCTTCTCCCTTGGGTGATACATATTTTTTTCTATTTTGTTTGTTAGTTTATTTTGTTCATTATCCCTTGGGTGATATTGATTGGGAGGCTTCAATTATTTATTTATCAGATTTATAAAATGCTCATCTTGCCAAGGTCTCTGAGCACACGGACAAGAGTAAAGCTGTTAACAAGTAATAATAATAAAAAAGTCCACACAACATGGGTGCTTATTCTGAAAGGTCTACATGAACTCCTGGTAACATTGTTTCAGAGGTTCCATTACAACTTGATTTTTTTCTGTTAATAAAGTGAACCCATTTCCAAGAGGGCTTGTTCTCCCCCATAAAGAAAATACTTTAACAAGCCAGGAGATGGACACATAGGTTGCTGTTTCGGCTAAGGCCAAATTAAAAAGACAGCTCATCTGCCATGTTCAACAGGTCAATTTCCAGCCACCCCCTCACTCCTACCTTCCCTTTTTCTGTGAAGACAGAAATAGACCTGAATTTTCAAAAAGAGGGGTTTGCATTAGTTCTAAATTTTTGTCTAGTCAGTCACAGGGAGACAAATTATTTTCAGGAGTTTTCTTGCTCTGTAAGAAGGGGGGCGGGTTCCCCGAGGAAAATGTGCTGTGCCAGGCCATGACTCTACGTGCTCCTCAGGTGTTCAGGAACAGGAAGGCGAGGCATTGAGCTAAGTAGAAACAGAGTGTGCAAGTTAGAAGAACTTTTCTCAAGTGTATTGGGCCTGAAATCCTTCTGCCATATTGGATGTCCTCTATGGAGAAAATGGAGATATTTCTATCCACTGCTGACAAAAGCAAATGCTAGGTGTTCAAAGAAGAAATCAAGACACTCCTGACCATGGCCTACAATAACCCCCCACACCTTTAGTGGGTCAGAGGGTGCCTGTGGTAGCTGGATTTTGGGAATAGAAAATAAGTCACTATAGATGGGACTCTCTGTTATTTTTTCCCCCTTAAAAATCTAGTTATGATGAACACACTTGCACTACATGCCAAAATTCCACCAGTATAGGAGAAGAAAAACACAAAACTTGAGCAATTCCCTTAAAACTGAGGTTGTCAAACTAAGGCCCACAGGCCAAACCCGGCCCATTGCTTGCTTTGTAAATAAAGTTTTATTGGAACCCATTCCCACCCATTTGTTTGTGAATTTTCTATGGGTGTTTTAATGCTACAATGGCAGACTTCATAGTTATGACCAAGACCATTTGGCTCAAAAAGCCTAACGTATTTACTATCTGGCCCTTTACAGAAGACGTTTGCTAACCCCTGCCTTTTAAGAACAAACAGGCAAGATATTTAATAAAATAATCTGCCATTTAGCCTCCCCCATATCTTGTGAAAGGTTGCTGATTTGGCTTCTAGTGGCCAAGTGAAGAAGCACGAGTGAGAAGGGAGCAGGAAGAAGTTCTAGGTCAAGAGACTACCAAGGCCTAGTTCCCTCACAACCTGACCTTAAGGGTTTGTGATTCCCACTGTGGATACTTCCTTTTTATGTGTAGCAATGGACACTGCATAGCAAGAGAGAGATATGTTCAAAGCTGCCATCAGAGTTGGGGGTGGGGGTGGTGCTAGACATCATCGATCAATAGTCCTTATTGATATATTGGCTCCTAGTTAAGAGCTAGTGTATTAGATGGTTGCAGATAGAAATATGAACTATCATACTTGGCCTTTTCTTCTATCTTGTTTTGTAAAGAAAAAAGGAGAAGTTTTCCAGTTTGAATGAGTCAGTGGTAATTTCAGGGATATGGAAAACTTTGTGCTATATTATCTTGGTAGGTAAACAAAAAAGGTAAGGTTCTGATATGGATTGTCTCAGGAATTGTGTTAAGTGCTTTTTGACAGTGTTTGTTGTAGCTTCACACGGATATTATTTTGCATGAAAGACTATCAAAAGTCATACTGTAAAATGGTAGATGTGTGGCATATCCTTTTGTCTTTTCTTCCTCTCTTCATAATTTACCAAAGAAGGCCAGCCCCATGTCTATCGTCTAGTGTCCAAACCTTATGTGTGCAAAGTAACCAGGCAGAATGATGATCTGATCTTTGAGAAATAGGCAGTTTTAAAAAGGATAATCTCTGCCTTCGTGAGTGTCAGTTAATACTTTTAGGATGAGGAAGAATCTTAAGAAACTATCTGTATATCCCCCCAAATTAATTTCAAATTAATTATAACACCTAAAATTAGTCTCTAATTATAGTGGGTGATCTTTATGTGTGTGTTTTGTTGACATTTCTGAAGAGTTCCTTACATTCTCTAGTATATCTTACCTTTTCGAACATAAGGATAATTTTTCCATACTCATATATCTTTTCATATATACAAATCATTTGATTAAAGAACCCACTAAAAGACTTAACCTTCTTGCTTCCCATTGCAAGTGTGAATTTCCAGATTAATAAACAAAATATGTATTTTAGCCATTTCAATATGATGAATACTTTACCCTTATTCCCTGAATTTAGTCATAGTTGAAAAATATTTATTTTCAGTGAGATGAATGCCCCCTGGTGGAAACAATAATGAGTATTTGCACAGATTTGGGGGGCCCACATACAACTGGTATAAATATATCAAGGATAATCAAGGAATAAAATTGATATAGCTTAGAGAGTTCTTTCATTTTTTAAGTGTATGTTCCATTTAAGTGCAGTAAATAGAAGATAATATCAAGTTGCAAGGGTGTTTTTTATATTGACTGAAATAAAAAGATTCAACAAGAAACTAACTAACCCCTTATGGTAATTCTTTTAGTGTCTTTCACTAAAACTTAGAAATCGCTTAGCTGGTAAATTTGTTTATAATATGGCCATCTTTGTAATGATTTTTTAAATGTAGGACTTTTAGATTATACCTCAGAGGGTATTTTTAAACTAAATGTTATAACCCAGCCACTGTAGCTCAGTGGTTGAGTGTTGTCCCATAAACCAGGAAGTCCCTAGTTCAATTCCCAATCAAGGCACATGCCTGGGTTGCAGGCTCTATCTCCAGTAAGGTGCACGCAGGAGGTAGCCGATCAATGATTCTCTCTTCATCAATGTTTCTGTCTCTATCTCCCTCTCCCTTCCTTTCTCTAAAATCAATAAAAACATATTTTTAAAAAACTAAATAGTTATATATAAGAGAATTGCTTAAAGGTTTGTAAAATTGCCTCCTAGAAAAAAAATATCAGTTTGAGGAAGGAGCAGGGTTTGGGATTTAGGCTCCATCAGATGAAAACTTTATTGTTTGTCTCATTAATAGACAGATAAATTATCTCCAGTTCAACAGAGAATGCTTACCAAGCCAGGGACGCGGGCATGCCAGGACTCAAGTTTTTATAGAAAACTTAATTTTGGAAAATCTTCAGTCTGAACACACTTAAAATCTAGCTCTCAAAAAAAGTTGTAAAAGCATTTATAAGTAAGCAGAGAACAGGGAAAGCAAGAGTTAAGTATGAGTTCATGGTGCCTCTGTAGGGAACAGAATTGTGAAGCCAGCAGAGGATGTTTGCATATTCTCCCCTCTGCCCAATGATACCTGGTTATGCTGTGACTATAGCTCTTATGGAAAAGCTGTAGCTTGTTCTGCTCCTGCATTTCCCCCACTTGGATGGAGCCTTTGGATATATATATAAAAAAAAGATCAAGGACCATTTTATATTGAAAGATGCTGTTCTATACACTTAATGGGTTGGATCACCCCCCCTTTACAAAAATGGCTCATGTCCATTAAGCTGTGGATATGGATGATAAATGCCATTTTACTTGTCATATCACCAAGTGCCACATTTTCTCAAGCAGTGCCATCTCTTTGCCTCATCATTTGTAGTGGACTGCACTCTGGGATATAATAGCACAGCCTGATGTCGTCTATTAACTTGCAAGTACTTAGAAATATGTTGTTCATGGCTTGGTGAGAATTGACTCCTGTAGAAATTATTTTTCTTAAACCAGTGCCTTTGATCAAGCTATGATGCTTAATCTTATGTTATCCATTGGCTTGTGTGTTGAAGTGGGTGGGATATGGGCTTGACTTCCCCAAGTGTGAGAAGGTAGATTATATCTGAGAGTCCGAGAGAAATTCTCACTGAGGTTTGCTGAAGATTCTAGAAATGTTCTCAGATAAGATGTACTTGCATCTGTCTTCCTGTGAATATCCTCTCATTATCCCCACATTCCTAATTTGATAGGTCACTAAAGTGTAATGTAATACAAACTCTTGACAATATTTCCTCTCACAGGTGTTTATTGAGGACTGTTGAGCAGCCTATAAAGGAACATTTTATACATAAGGGGTTGACTTCCGATTCTCAATAGTCTCTATCTTCCTGTATTTTTGTTGAATGGGTTATGGACCCTAAACAGTGTTTCCCAGCTTCATCACTCACATTATTTACTCAACTTGGCTCAGAATAATTCTCAGCTATTTCTCTGAGTCAGATTCACCCCCAAAGTTTGAATGTTTACTGTCATCCCTTCCTACTTACATTTATTCATTTACAAACATGTGTCTATACTAAGCATTGGGTCAGATGGTCTCATCTTCCAGGAGTATATACTTACTGGGGAAGTATAGTCAGTGGTTACTTTAAATACAGTTTGAAAGGTGCTTTGAGAGAAGGTAAGTGCAGGTTGCAGGGGAGCCCTGAAGGGGGATACCTAAACCTATAATTTGGTCCTAAAGATGAACATTGGAAGGGGCTTTGGAGCTTACAGAATGTGAGAGTTGGGAGAAGGGCAGGAAGAAGGAGGACAGGAAGATTCCAAGTAGAAATTTCCTGTTCCAAGACATGAGCATATGAGAAAACTCATGGCATTTGTAGGACCTTGGTTTGGCTGAGCAGAGAATGGGTGTAGAGCAGTGGTTCTCAACCTTCCTAATGCCTTGACCCTTTAATACAGTTCCTCATGTTGTGGTGACCCCCAATTTCATTGTTACAAATTGAACATAATTAAAGCATAGTGATTAATCACAAAAAATATGTAATTATATATGTGTTTTCTGATGGTCTTAGGTGACCCCTGTGAAAGGGTCGTTCGACCCCGAAAGGGGCCGCGATCCACAGGTTGAGAACCGCTGGTGTAGAGACTGGAGCGGAGTTTTGAGGCCCATGAGTACCCTTGGATAGAATTTATTCTGAAGGGCTTTGTGTGGGGAAGAAGGAAGATATGGGAGGAACATCCTAATTATGTGTATGTTGTAGAAAGAACACTTGGGGATAGTGACGAGAGTAGTTGGAGGGCTGGGGAGCACAACTAGAGGTGGGACTGCCAACAGGGATGGCTGAGTTCAAGCACAGTAGACTCCTCTTACCCAAGGGGACATGTTCCAAGACCCACAGCAAATTCTTGGAATGGTGGATAGTACTGAACACTTTACATACTATGTTTTTTCCTATATGTACCTACTTATGAGAAAGTTAAATTTATAAATTTGGCACAGTAAGAGATTAACAACAATAACTAATAATAAAATAGAAAAATTATAACAATATACTTTAATAAAAATGTGAATGTCTCTCTCTCTCTGATAACCACTCTGATAATCTAGATGGATACAGGCAGGGAGCATATACAGCGTGGATATGTTGAACAAAGGGATGGTTAACATCCCTCGCTGGATGAAGCAGATAGAGTGAAATGTCATCACACTACTCAGAACAGTGTACAACTTGGAAGTTATTAACTGTTTATTTCTGGAATTTTCCAATTAATATTTTCAGACCACAGTTAACTATGGGTAACTGAAACCATAGAAAGCAAAACCATGTCTAAGGGGGGACTCTGGCCATTCAAACTAATATTAGTGGGCTTCAAGGTAAGATTTAACACGAGTTCCAAAAGTGCTGTGGGCAATGGCAGCATGGCCTGATAGAAAGGCATGGATACAGTCTGGCTGATCTGAATTCAAATCCTCGTGTGGTGGGTGACTAGCTGTGCGGACTCAGGTGGTTTCCTCACCTGTCTCAGCTGGCTTTTCCTCTTCTGGAGAGTGGGGGTGGTGCTTCTTTATCCTCATGTGTGTAGTGGGAGTAAAATGAGATTATATGTGTTAAGTGTAGAGTTTGATAGTTACTCTGGAAGGCATTTGGATATGTGTTTGAAGAAAGAAAGGACCTTCATTCAGATATAGATTTTCTGCGTGCTTGTTTACAACTGTTTATTTGCATGCTGCACATTCAGCAAGTATTTCTTCAGTGGTGCCCACGTGCAAGGTCCCAGGCCAAGGACGTTGTTCCCTTCAGTGACCTATCCTGGGGGTGGGGACAGCGAGTGTTTGTCCACTAGTTGGTGATCACATATGATGACAAAAGTGTCCGATATCCAGTATAAATAAAAAAATACTCAAACACCATCCATTTAAGTTATTAACATTTTGATTCTAATTGATTGGGAAAGTAAACCCTTTGGGAGGTTTATTCATACCTTATTGAGCATTTTTTCCTTCTCACAATTTTGTTACTTTGAGAACTAAACATTTATAAAATGTTTTTGGCAAACACATTTATATGGTAGAAACCATTTTCTCTGGGAGGTTGGAGAAAAAGGGAGGGGGAACCAGAGTCATAAATCCTATTTAATTTGTATTTCTGGTTTCATGAGAGAAAGCCCCTTCTTAATCCTCTTATTGTATTTCTCGGGAGACCTATAAACAGATGATATTAGCAGTGATTTAAAAATGCAAACCACATCACAGAAGTCTTTTTCTTTTCTTTTTTTTTAATAATTTTTTTTTAAAATATGTTTTATTGATATTTTACAGAGAGGAAGGGAGAGGGATAGAGAATTAGAAACATTGATCAGCTGCTTCCTGCACATCCTGCAACCAAGGTACATGCCCTTGGCCGGAATCAAACCTGGGACCTTTTAGTCCACAAGCCAACGCTCTATCCACTGAGCCAAACCCGTTAGGGCGACATCCTTGAAGTCTTAAAAAGGATCGTCTCCACTCCTTTGCCCCCATTTAAACAACAGGAATGGTAAATCTAAAACCAAAATTATATTCTGCCGGTCGAAGCAAATCATTTCCAGGAGCAGGTTGGCTTGATCAGTCCAGCATGTCTTCATCATGCATGCATAAGGTTCTGTGCTGAATCATATGCATGCATTCACCGATTCATTAAAAGAGTGTGAAGGGCCTGCTATGTGACTATGGAGGAAGGAGAGTGGGTATGATGCTAAATAAAGTACTGTGTAACCCTTGCAGTAACAGAGCTTCTGTATAACTCAGGGCCGATATAATGCATTTTTCTAGAACAGGGAGAGAGATCGCTGTGGGACTTCAGACAGAAAGATTACTTTTGGCTCATGCTATCAAGATGCTTTCATGGAAGAATTGGTTTCCAATTGGGCCTCTAAAATACTGGCCTATAGAACCTTCCAGTTTGAGAAATCCTTAATTGCAGTGTTTATGGTATATGTGTTTTCATTGTGTATTGTGCCTTCTGTTTCTCTATGACGTTTTTATTCATTTTTAACACCTTAAAATACATTAGAAAAACGTCCTTGGGAAACATGAGTGTTGAACTATTTTTAAAACATCAATTTTGAGAGTCAGGGACAGCTAATCATGTCTGACAAAGGATGAATTGAGGTTTCTCCCATTCCCAGCCAAATTGTTGACTTACACACAAGCACCATGCTATCAGAGCCTCTCCCCTGGCAGTGCGCACCAGATTTATTGCACATTTGGTGTGAAAGGAACTGAGACATCTTTTAGAAACATGACCTGGGACTTCCCAAAGTCGTGTGTGCCTTTGTACAAAGCACAGGAAACCAGAGCACGTTGAGTCCCCATGTGAGCCTCCAATCCCTGTCATTGTTCCTTGTCAATCCATCTCATCTAAGAGTCTCACACTTACCGAGTCCTTTGGGAAGGATCAAGCTGGTGAAGTGCATGTCTTCTTAAAATCACCACCACCACAATTGCTATCATTTATTGAGCAATCGCTTTGTTCTAAGCCTGTTTCTGTACTTTTACATGTCTCATCTCATTTAATACCCTCGACACCTCACAAGTTAGATGAGGAAGTATAGATGAGGAACCTGAGATACAAAGAGGTGAAGTAACTTGCCTAGATGTGGTGAGTGGTGATACTAGGATCCAAATTGGGGCAGATGTCAGTTACACATTTTCAGTGATGTTCAGGATCATTATTCCCTTCAGTTATTCTTTTCTCTCTTTTTTTCCCTTTTGTTATTTTGATCCATCTGTCTCTACTTCTGGTTCCTTGTTCTGTTTTTCTCCAAAATAGGATATGTTATTTTACTTCTCTTTATAGGCTAATCTTTTAATCATGTGGCCTAATAATATTGAACCAAAGGAAAAAAAAGAGAAAAATCTATGAAGAAAGAGGTGCTATCTCAAACTAAAAAGGGACAATGGGATACAAGCTTGCTTTTAGAAAGATTTGATGTTGCACATGTTTGAATTACGGGCTTTCAGCTCACATTGACCATCACATGTCTGTGATTGCAAACACCTGTCATCTTTAAGGAACCGTGAACATGCGAGGGTGGAGGTGGCAGCTCTCCAGTAAGGAGTTGTGGGCTTCTTGAAAAACACATGTAAAACCCACTCTCAATTCTGATCTCTTGTATTGACATTTCATTGTCCTTGAACCAAGAAAGAAGCAATTCTATTTCCATTTCTGGAAGCTTCAAATGATGCTACCAAAAACAATGTATATACAGAACAACCAGGTGCAAAATGATCTCATGTATAAGAGACAACTGAATGGTGCCAACTCAGGAGCTTCAGGACTGCAGGGCATGGCTCCTAGACTGAGCTAGTCTTTGCCCAGCTGCAGAATTAGGCTGATGTGAACAGATCTCTCAGATATTTGGGGTACTGGGTCATGGTGGAATGCTGCTGCATAAGCAGTAATGACTGTGGCTGGATGTGTCTTAATAAACTCTGTATGATTTTACTTCATCTCATCTTCTCAGAAGTGAAAAGTTAGGCAAAACATTGGACTTTGAGTTTCAATGGCCACCGCTTCTTAACTGTGTGACCTTTGGTGAGTGTCTTAACTCTCAAAGACTCTGTTTTCTTAATTGCAAAAAGTGATGATAATTACCTATATTATAGAATTGCTTTGAGGATTGAAAAAGAGAATCATATACTTATAGGACTGTTATGAAGATTAAACAAATAACACATGTGAAGCCTTAGAAGAAAGCTTGGCATATGGTTAACACTGTGCCTTAGCTACTAGTATTATACACAGTAAGCATAAGAATAACGTTAAACAAGTATTATTTATTATTTACTTTAATTATTATAATTGTTATGTTATAATATGATATCATATCTTTGGGAAATAAAAAATTTCAAAGAGCAGTAGTAATATACTTAGTAGGAAAATGAAAATTAAATTAACAAAAATGTAAATTTACTAGATTCTAGTCGATTCATTGAGGCAGCCTGACATTTTCCAGGGTGAGTGTCTATTCTATGTGTTGGGACTATTGAGAGGGAGGGTCACCCCTCAGAAGTATTTGCTAAAATCCAGTCATAGAGACCAATGTGATATGTTCTGTCATCAGCGTCTGTTCTTGGGGCCCTGGTGGAGGCTCTGCCATTCCAGCCTCAGAGACGCAGGGCTGGCTTTATGTAGAAGGGGCACTTGAGCTTGGCTGTTGAAGGTAGGAGTCCCCCAGGCATGGAGGTGGCAAAGAGAACTGTACAGAGTTTCGCGCATGTGGAATGAGGGCAGGGTGGGTGTTCTGTGGGAACAACGTCTTGTGTGCTTGAGACACAAGATGCATGAGGACAGAGAGGTGTCAAGTGTTGTCCAAGTAGACTTACCAAGATGGACAACAGAAGAGGAGAGGGAGATTGGGGGAGCCTGGGCTGGACTTGTTCCCAGAGGGCACCTGGAGGTGGCTTTTGTCAGCTTCATGATCTCTCGTGAATTGAATGTAGGGTTCTGGTCCTCCCCAGAACAGGTATCTGTTTCCCAGCAGAGAGAAATAGGGAATTAGAATACAGGCCAGATACACTGATTTGGAAGCCATAGTCTAACTCCAGGTAAGAGCCTGGAGTGTGGATGAGCTGCCAGAGAATAAGGAGCAGAGAGCCTTGGGACAACTAAAACTGTGGAGGAGGAGGTGTCGAAATGGCCAGATTGAGGATAGACAGGCCTGAATGTGGTGTTAGGGAAATCAAGGGCGTAGAGAAATTTAGCGTGATCACCAGCACTAAAGTCCTCAGCTTGGTCAGCTGGAAGAGACTGGAGGAAAGGCCATTGAGAACTATGTATAAGGCCTTTGTGACAACTGTGAGGGGCTTTGCGAAGTGGCAAGGCTGAGAGGCCAGGATCCAAGCAGGTTGGAGAAAGGTTAGGTTGTGACCTGGCTGGCAGCTATGCTGTTCACCTCCCATTCACAACAGGGGAAGGGGAGAGAAGGTGCAGGGAGGTTGGCAGGGACGCAGGGAGCAGCTGCTGCCTGTCCAGGTGTGGCCTGAAGGAATGACCAGTAGGAGGACCAGCTGCAACCTGAGCAGATTGTGAAATTGCTGAGCTGTTGGTGAGGTGAACTGAATTCACTGTATCTGTGCCAGATCTTGATAGTCCAGAGCTGAGTGTGAAGGCAGAATGTCTTGCTGACCTGGCCGTCAGAGGCAGTTATTTACGCACCCACCACCTGAAAATGCTGACTCAGGGTTTGGTCTAGAGATGGAAAAGAAAGACAAACTTGGATCACAGAACCTCTGATGTTAGACCTGAAATCGGGGGGTCAGAGGCTGCCTAGTACAGCTTCCTTGGGGAAACTGAAGCCCAGAGTGAGCCTTGGACTTGCCAGGGTCATCCTGGAGTTAGTGGCAGACTTATATCCAGGAGGACTTTCTTGCCCCTGCAGCCTTTTCTCTTATCTCTTTACCCCACTACTGTGCCCTTCACCCCCCCTCTGGCCACAGAGATTATCAGTTAAGCCCTAAATTTTCTTCTTCCTTTTCCATCTTCCTACCCTTAACGGCACATGCTACTCTCCTCTCCGTCTTTTTTGGTGGTTGGTTAACAAAATAGCTTATATATTAGGGTGGCAGTGGATGGAGTGAATATGACATTCTATTTCTTCCAGGGTCTCTCCCCAGTGCATAGAGAGACTCTCGGTCTCTAAATATAAGTGGTCTTTATGTCAATCTCAATATTTGATCAGAGGAAACCTTAGGTAGAAAAATAACGTCAAGCAAACTTTAAGTACAAATTAAGTGCCTAAAATATTTCCTTTGTCATCCATTCTTTAATAAATTTCTAAGGGAGACTAACATCAGCCCCACAGAAGAAGCAAAAATTATATATCTTACCAAGGCAGACATTCAGCTGGTTGTGGATAAAATTTCCCCTGGCTATTCTGAGCAGTGGTTGAAAGAAAATTGGGCTAGAGAGCCCTGCACATTTTCACAGAAGTTTTACCATTTCCCTCCAAGACATAAGGATGCAAATTCCTGGCTTGGGCAAGGGATGGGGGAGTTGAATAGAACATAAAAAGAATCCATTAATGATTTAGAAGACTACTTAATTTCCCTACCTCTGTAACAGAGAAACAGAGTTTGATCAATACTCTCAAGGTCACTGTTGATATTTGCTAAGTCAGCGAGTCTATTTTAGAATTTTGAAAAATCATCCCCTGCATCCACCCTGATGGATTTCCATAGATTCATGCAGGGAGGTAGCTTTTGACTATGTGGCCAATGTGATGTTAAAGGAGGGAGTGTAGGTATATGTACTGGGGATCTATAGTAGAGTTTCAAGACTTGGAAGACTAATTTAATTCAAGATGGGATCTAGGGAATTGAGAGAGAAATTCCCATATGATTGTTAATTTGCACTGAAAGGGGAATTATTATTACTAAAATGAACCATAGCTATTATGTGGTTTTATTAATCAGGGTGTTTTCAATTATTTCTTTTTAAAAATTTTATCTTTATTGTTGAAAGTATTACAGATGTGCTCCCCTTCCCCCCTCTTCAATTATTTCTGTGTGATATTTTAGTTAGCTCTTTCTTTTCAAATGTAACATTGCCTCTTTGGGATTTGCCTGGTAGTGTCATATTATATTCTGTTTATTTCATTTAGTATTTATTGGCTAAGCTGAGCCTTTTAGAATAAAGAGTCTCTAACTTACTAATATTAATGTGTGCTTCTTACCTCTTCTGCTGACTGGAATGAGTGTAATGTTCTCTTGGCATCTTATGAAAAGGTCTTTGATAATTGTATAACCCAATATTCAAAACAGTGATGGAGAGATGAAAAGGGGCCTGTCCATGACCCTCATTCCTCCAAAAGATCTGTTCCCTTTGGTCATCTCATTAAGTCCTTTGATCAGATCATCTAGATTAACTCTTAAAGTTAACTGCCTTTACCCTAATATTTACATACATTTGCTATGTCTCAATCAGTCAAAAAAAAAAAAAAAAAAAAGGAAAAATAAGTACTCCCAAAATGACTATTCTCTCTGCAACATTCCAAAACAAACCTTGGTTCCATGCAAACTAAAGGCTGATAGAGCCCACGGTGATAACAGTCCTTTCAAAAAGTTTATCTCTGGAGAGTTCTGGCTATTGACTCATCAGAGATAGACACGTTGAAACGTTCCGTTCCAGAGAACACATGTGGTTTCCAGTCAAAATACTATGCAAATATTTTCTTGACCATGGTATTTCCTCTCTATACATTGCCCTTAAAATGGTGTTTTGCTATTTATTTAGAAAAAAAAGCAGGTGGAAAATTCCTGCTTCTGATTGAATTTTACAATCCTCTGAGGCAACACTCTAGAGATTAGAATCTGATATTTTAGAGAAAAAGGCTTCTTTTTTAGAATTATCTCTGAGATTGAAAGATGTTGTCTAAAGTACAACTCAAGCTTGAAAAAATGTCTAGACTCTTTCAACATATGTAGCCACTGGGAACGTGGTAAAACAACAAGGAATGGTATAGTTTCAGATGGGAATTTATTTCCTCTAAGCTTGTCAATGAGCAGACAGGCCTTTGAGGGGAAGTCATCTTCCCCAGCCTGGGAAGGGAGAGTTATTTTTACTCGTAGTTCCCACCATGGAACAAGAAAGAGAAACTAATTGTTCTCTCACCCAATGCCGCTGAATCCTCTTCCTCGTCTTAAGTATGAACCAGGAAGAAATTCCTCTGTGGGAAATTATGAGCAGAGTTAATTATAACTGTCTAATGAGGCAAATCCCAATTTTCAGTAGACCATGACCCTTGGTACATTAAAGAAGAGAGGCACTTCATATTTTTATTCAACTGACATTTGGTTAATACACTTCAAACAAATTTTGGCTACATTGAGCTCATTATGAAATGGACTTTGTCCTGTTCATAAAATGCTGCTAGTAAAATAAAAAAATACCAATGCTGTTCTTGTCATTTACTAGCTCCCTGATGCCAGTTTCAGTTTGTTAAAGGGGAACTCAGTAAAAAAATATCACGGGATTTCTTTGAAGGTCACTAAGTTAGTAAAAAAAGCAGTGGCCTTTACATCAATCAAATTCAGATTAAAATCCCTTCTTGGCCACCTTTCATTGTCCTTGAACAATAATAACAACAGTACTACTAATAATACCACTTGCTGGGCAATTGTAAGTTTGAGCCATATAAAATGATCATTTTGTAGGATCAGACAGTGGTCAAATACAGACATTTTCACATGGTTCATATGGTTCAGACTAATGGCAGAGCTTTATAGATATTTTATTTGATTCTTTCAAACCAGTTTTAAAGAAAATATAATTATCACCATGTACATATGAGAGCACCTAGCTATACCCAGGGTTTAAAAAGTTGCTCTAGGTCACAAATTAGTAAGGTGGATGGTTGAAATCTGAGCTATCTTTTTTTTATCATCTTTAAATTAAATTTGTCAGGGTGACATTGTTTAATAAAATTTCAAGTGTACAACTCTATATCACATCATCTGTATATTACATTGTGTGTTCAGCATTCAAAGTCACATCTACTTCCATCATCATATATTTAGACCCCCCTCTACCCTTTATTATCTTCCCCCACCCTTCTTTTCCCTCCAGTGAGCAGACAAAGTCAAGGACCATATGATTTCACTCATATGTGAATTATTTTTTCACCACAGTGTTCTATATATTCCTGTAAAGTAGGTATTAAATAACTGCCCTGAGCCTTGGTCTCCTCTTCTGTAAATGGGGAGAGCAGAAATGCCCTGAGGATTTGAGCCGACACATGTGGAGTGCTTCCCATGGTGTCCGTTGCGTAATGATGTTTAATAATGTGTAGCTGTAGTCATCAGCACCACCACCATCAGGGTCTAACATTTCACTCACTCAAAGGTGTGTAAAAAATGTGCCTAGTGAGACAATAAAGGAAGGCAACTGGCGTGTGTGTGTGTGTGTGTGTGTGTGTCCGTTGTGTGATTGCTAAGAGATCTCTTTCCTATTTACAGTCACTCCTTGCACAAACTGTAGTGACTTGAGCCCAACATTTGCCCATGCATTTCTCCCACTTTGCTATTCTCAAAACAAAAGAGAATTGGGTGAAAATACCCTATTGAGAACAGAGGTGTCTGTGACAAATTGGCTTAATTGAAAACAACTAAAAAAAAAAAATATCTCCCAGTTTAGGAGCAGTGCAGGAGATCAAATTAGCCATGGAGATTCTAAGTGGAGGATTTTGATTGCCGTAGGCATGACCTAAATTGCAGAGTGTGAGTCATTATGAAAGTACTACTATTTCTGCTCTGCTAATTGAGAGGCAGTGTTTCTCATACAGAGTGGTTAGGGATGGTGAGAGTGCCCATGTGTCCCACAAACACTGTGCTGCCTTAGGCCCATTTATTTGCCCTAGGCATTGGTTTTCCCAGTCACAAACATAGATGATAATTTTATAGAATAAGGTTTTGAATTTTCCCCTCAGAAGACATTTGATGTGCAGCCTATAAGTTCTAAGCTCGTACTATACAGCAAGCATGTCAAACTGGCGGCCCTTGGGCCGCATGTGGCCCACAACAAATATTTTTGGGGCTAGGCCAATATAACAGTATGTAAGAAATGTTTTAATAAAAATTTCATTTCATAACTTAAATTTTACAATATCCTGTTATAGATAATTATTAATAATGAACTACAATGTTCACTAATGACTGATTACTATAATCGTGTTGCATTAATTTCCCTTACACGCCTTACGTGCAGGCGCGCCATTTCTCTCCACTAATACTAGCAGTGAATATTTTAGCAGCCACATCATGTCATTAGTCTTGTACTGACTTGTTTGGTGTGCACAACAGGAAATATTTCTCTTTCGGAGAACAAGAAAAATAGGCTTATTTGCATTACGCTTATTAATTGTGTAGTTATTCAGTGTTTGGTAAGTTAATGTTCAAGGAAAAATATTAATTCTTATTAAAATGTTCTATTATTTTATGTTAATGATGACTCATTTATTTCAGCCCTTTGTATTCAGCATGAATACTACATAGAAATACTACATTTCTATGAAAATTGAAGCTTTTATTTTTGTGTGGCCCACATAAACTTAAACCTTGTTTATTTGGCACAGGTTAGCCTTTACTATACAGGTTGGGTTATTTTCATGGGAAGGAATTTCCACTTGTTCTTTTTCAGAGGGAGGAAAGAACAAATAACCCTCATGGTGTGGTTCACAGAAATGACCACAGAACAGGGGTCAGTGAACCTGTCGGCCAAATCTGTGTTTGTTAATAAAGTTTTATTGGGACACAGCCACGTCTGTTTTTGGCATTGCCTCTGGCTGCTTTTGAGCTAAAACAGCAGAGCTGGCTACAACAATAAACAAAACAAACAACCACTTAAAGAGATAGGAGTGTGTTTCACACAGCAAGAATTCCTGAACCAAGGCTCTGATGGTGACTTGAGGATGCCGTCAGGGACACTGATGCCTTTCACCTTTCTTTTCTGCTGTTTTTAGCTGCTAAGCCTCTTCCTTATGTTTGTGACCTTGAGGTCTCAAGGTGGCTGCACTTCCTCTAGATGTCAAATCTACAGTCCAAGTAGAAAGAAGGAAGGAGGGCAATGTGGCTTTCTCTGATGAGGTTTTGCTTTTTAATTCAAGAAGAGACAACCCCACCCCCTGGACTTCTAGATATCTCTCAGAGGCCATAATTATGTTACATGCCCACCTTTAACTTCAAAGGACACGGGGAAATCAAAGATATTGGCTTTTCTCCCTCAAAGGAAGGGGAAGAAAGGGAAAAAGGGATTGTGAGTGGATTTTGAATAACCAACCCACAATGTCTGCCAGAGGTGAGAAAGAGGATCTTAGAGCGAGAGCAGTAAAGCTGTTTCAAAGATGCTATTAACCTATGATGTCCTAGGATTATAATTCCTTTATCTTTTCTGAAAGTTCAAAAACGCTTGCTGATCAGATCATTAATTTTGTGAGGAATTGGTTTGGTGGAGTATTCTGGGCATTTCTATGAACAAAGGAAGTACCAAATCAATTAATAGTGGAAACAAGATGGAGTGGTAGGAATCATATCTCACTGTTTCGGGGAGCAAACTTTTTAATCCCTTTAGAAGAAATCTCATGGAAACAGTTGATGAATTATATAATTTTAAGTTCTTTTCTTTTGGGTAAGTCTGAATTACCCCCTACTTGCCAAAGCAAGCTGGAAATGTTTTATTGGCTTAATTTCAATTTCTATATGTATATGAAAGTAATAAAACTGCAGTTCTTTAAACATATTTCTTAATTTAGAACTTTCATAAATTCACGCTGGCTTTTCTTTTTCATGTACAATAAATTAGATTCTACGGCATATCAATCATATCCTGGTAAGAATATTGAAACAAAGTATAAATGTTCATTTAAGGAGGAAGCTAAAGCTGAGAAATGGTAAAGGAAATACGGTAAAGACCACATTAGGTAGACAATGGCATTAATCAAAGATCAGCAAACTACAGCCCATGGATTAAATACAACCTCGAGTCTGTTTTTACAAATAAAGTTTTATTGGAATACTGCCAGCTCATTCTTTCACATATGTATGGCTGCTTTCATGTACAGCAGCAGAACCAGTGGTTGTGACAGACTGAATGGCCCACAGAGTTGAAAATATTTACTCTTTGGCCCTTCACAGAAAATGTTTGCCAGCCCCTGCACCAACAGTCATGGGGATTCTGTGATAGCTGAACACAGGGACTGTGAGTCCCCTCCATGTGGAAATCAATTTCATGTTCAGGAAAAGATAAAATAAAGTAAAATGTGTGGTTATATTAGCAGAAATGCATTCAAAATTCCCAGACCAGAGCCATCAGGATGTTTGTTTTCATATAAAAAACACACAACTGGTTCCATTTCCATCTTTGGCTCCTGCCAGTCATGAAAGATGCTCTCACCACATTGACATGTCATCCCAGCTCTGAGTCTGTAGCCAGCAACAGGGGCTGTGAGGTTGCTCTTTGCTGGCTCTGGGCTATTGAGCAAGTCATCAAGCTCTTGAAAACGTATCTTCCTCCTCAGACAAGAGGGCAGTGCATGGACTTCAGGGTCTCTTCATCCTTTTCTTGATGGAAGCTCTCTGATTCAGTGACCACATGATTCCTTTCTTTTTTGAAAGCAGAGGAATTTTTTTTTAATTGACATTTTCAACACTGAATTGTCTTTTCTATTTGGGGCATGATTTGACCAGGGTGTGCAACAAGTTTAGATATGTACCATCAAACATTTGCAACTCTTTTTGAACATAAAACATTAGCTATTTTAAAAGAACAAAAACTGAGAGCTAGAGTCTACAGATAATGGAAATAGCGACTATTGAGTGAACGTGCTATGTGCCCCAAATTAAGTGCTATCGGCATTTCCAGTTCACAGAAGAGGATACAGAGGCGACTTGCCCAAGGTTGCACAGTCATTGCACATCCTAGCTTCAGAGCCCAAAGAACATGTCAGCCACTGTTCTTTCTGTCTCACGGTGGGTCAGACACAGAAACTATTCTTCATCTTCACGGCAAATAGGGAGAAAACAAGTATGAGAGCTGCAGGTCAGCATTCCTAGAAATGATGCGGACTTTGGAAAATTAGAACAGACTTTTTTTCATGCACTAAAAACATACTTTGTGCCATCAAGATCATCCTTAGAGGCACCTTTTAAGACAGATTTAAAAAACAACTTAAGGTGATAGTTGAAGCAATACAGATTGGAAACTAGGGCGTTTTTGTGAAATCACCTTTCGTTGCCATTACCATTTTTGAATTCTTTCTCAGAATTAAGAAACACACAAGCAAACAAGCCATGTGGAACAATCTGTGGCAGATGGTTATTTCAGCTCTAGGTGAGTTTTGTCATTATAGTCTGGGACAGAGAAATGATTGCTTTGGATAATCATCTGTTATTTTAGTGAACTGCCAGCTAGGAACTGTTATAGCTATGATGGTTTAGGATGGGGATTTTTTCCCCCTAAAGATTAGCAGGTAAATTGTCTCCATTCGAATTCTGTAGAATATTAGATGTCACGCTACTGAGTATCAAGGAGAAACCTAACAGTTTGGTTGGGGACAGGAAAGGGGTGAGATGAAATGAGACTTAAAGCACAAGGTAGGCCTCTCCTCCAGGTTTAGCTTCCCCTGGAAAATACAGCAAATAACAGCCAAACCATGGTGTTCATTACCAGCCCACATCCCTAATTAATTTATTTTATGTTAATTAAGTTTATAATTATATAGTAAAACATTTACTTTCTCCCTCAAGAAACTGACTGAATCTTCTGAAGGGGCTTTGTGACTGTAATTTAGGTGCAATTAGCCAGTTACATTTAGTTAGGGTTTGGTACATTTAGCCGCTAGAAAGGAGGAAACCAGCAACAATTCAGAAGCAAGTCTGGATCCAGAGGGCATGTGGCTAGGGGCTCTCCCTGGCTTTTGGGCAGTGAGTGCAGGTGTCTAAGGCAATCTCAAGCTGGAACTCTGTCACGATGTGGTTTCAATATCATCTATGTCAGTGGTTCTCAACCTTCCTAATGGCATGGCCCTTTAATACAGTTCCTCATGTAATGGTAACCTCCAATTTCATTGTTACAAATTGAACATAATTAAAGCATAGTGATTAATCATAAAAACAATATGTAATTATATATGTGTTTTCCGATGGTCTTAGGTGACCGCTGTGAAAAGGTCATTCGACCCCCAAAGGGGTCGCGACCCACAGGTTGAGAACCGCTGATCTATGTACATTGCTCAATTGTGGAACTGTAGATTCCTATCACTTTGGATAAAGGCAAAACCTTTTGCCCAAAGTTTTGTTGTGGTTGTGGAATTGGAGCTGAAGCCATAGAATGTGTCTCAGATGTTTTCCACCATGGGTGTGAAATCCCTGCCACTGACCAAACTTCCGACTCAAAGGGATACCACCAGCCAGCAGGCACCATTGTAGCATCAGAAGACATCTTACCTGCTGAGCAAGGTAAAGAGGGCATGTGACCACCTGAGGATCTGAGAGCAGTGGTTCCATACAGCTCTCCACAGCCCTCCACAGCATCTCCAGGGCTTCTAACTCTCATTTTGAGCCACACTTTTCTGAGAGGGTGAAGATGAAATTAAAAAATATATATACTAGAGGCCCGTTGCACAAAGAGATTTGTGCAATAGGCCTTCCTTCCCCTGACTACCGGCACTGGTTTTCCTCCAGCACCCGGGACCCAGGCCTTCCCTCAGGCCACAGCAGAGAAGCCAAGCCTGGAGGCTTCTCCTCTCTGGCTACAGCGAGGCTTGGCTTCTCCGCTCCAGCCACAGCAGAGAAGCCAAGCCTCTTCAGTCTTCAGTCATCTTCAGTCTTCAGTCGTCTTCAGTCTTCAGTTGTCTTCAGTCTTCAGTCTTCACTCCGTGCCTGCATATGCAAATTAACCACCATCTTTATTGGGTTAATTTGCATATTCATCCTGATTGGCTGGTGGGTGTAGCGGAGTGACACCAATTTGCATGTTTTTCTTTTATTAGTGTAGATATATATATTTACATATATATTTTTTAATTTCATATATATATATATATATTCCAGAGAGGAAGGAAGAGGGAGAGAGACAGGAACATCAATGATGAGAGAGAATTATTGATCAGCTGCCTCCTGCATGCCCTATACTGAGGATCAAGCCAGCAACCTGGGCAATTGCCCTGACTGGGAATTGAACTGTGACCCCCTGGTTCATAGTTCGATGCTCAACCACTGAGCCATGCCTGCTGGGCTGAAGGTGGAATTTTTGAGCAAAGTTCTTTTCTGTTATTTTTTACTTAATAGTGCATGACAGAGAATCTATTTAGGCCTATGAAGAAAATACAGTTGAAAGAAATCATTTGCAGTGGCTCCTGAGCTGACTGTGGGCAGGGTTGGAGTTCACTACCTATGACTGTGAATGGAAATTTGGGAAGCTCTAAGGCACAATTATTCTAGTGTGGCGCACAAGAGTAAGTATCCCAGTGACACCCCAGTGGTTGGTGTAACAAGGGCCCATCTACCTTAAAATCCCCTTGGTTCTTGAAGAATTTATTTCTTGGTGGATAACAGAGGTCTTTGATTTAGAAAGGAAGCCGGAGAATTTTTTGTCTTGGAGTTCTGAGCTGAATTAAACCTTTTTTAAAAAATATTTTGGTGTCCTGCTATCACAATGGAAGGTTATTACTTGTGTGATTAATGAGTGAAACATGTACTTATGTTGAACAAAATATGATCGCTTAGCCACCTTCTGCCTTTTTGTTTTCATCTGTAAAATGGAAGCCCTAACCTCCTTTTCACTTCACAATGAGCAAATGACAGCCCCCTTCCCAAAAGAGGTGTGTAACTGACTCACATATACTTGAAATGATGTATAGATTTTTATGTTTCCATGTTTTTGTTTTTGTTTTTGCTTACATTATTTAGTAATATTTTTAGAAATTGTGTCTCTTTATTTCTGGTTGACACTTCATTGTTGTTGTTTTTTTAAAATATATTTTATTGCTTTTTTACAGAGAGGAAGGGAGAGGGATATAGAGTTAGAAACATCGATGAGAGAGAAACATCGACCAGCTGCCTCCTGCACACCTCTTACTGGGGATGTGCCCGCAACCAAGGTACATGCCCTTGACCAGAATCAAACCTGGGACCGTTCAGTCTGCAGGCCGACGCTCTATCCACTGAGCCAAACTGGTTAGAGCAACACTTCAATGTTTTTTGTGCCTAGTTGTATTAAAACAGAGTAATAAACCAACACAGCAACACAGATGGGGATGGGGAGAACATCCAATTAATAGGTTTTTAAAGAGGACACCCTTTCATACCCCAATCTTGAACACAGCTTCCACTCCATAAATAAAAATAGTGATGTCAACATATACCTCTTAGTTCTTCTTAGTCCATAGGAGAAAATAGAAAGAGTTGGAAATGAGAGAAGGACCTACACATGGAGAAAATGAGACAGATGAGGGGGGGGAGAGAGAATGAGATTGAGAGATATCCCCCAAGAAAGACATTTGGGTGGCCCAGAAAAACAATATAGGACGTTGAAAAACTTGGAGATGAAAGACACTTGGTTACACTAGCCTGGATCAAGGCAAGCATTTGTGAAGGTATATATCTTGTGAGCTTTAAGAAAACCATCACTAATTGGTTTAAGGTTATATTGCACATTTACAGCAGAGTCCTAAATGGGCTCAGTGAAGGTGGATTCAGATCATGTTTTATGTATGGGTTACAGTTTATTACCCTGAACATCTTTTTGGTAGATCATACATATTTGGTAAAACATAGAGGTATCTTCAATGAGAGGGGTCATTCCAATTGTATTTTTTAAAATCAATAGGACAGTTTGGAATTTCTAAGGTTTTATACTTTGTCTAAATAAAATATTAATAGGCACAATGCTAGCAACTACCCTGAGTTGAGGAGCCTAGACAATATTAGGTACTCATATTAATTCTAGCCATCACAATAAGTCAAGTTTATTTCATTCCTATTATAGAGTTGGCTAATAGGTTCAGAGAGGTCCTCCGACTTGGCCAGGGTTACACAGCTCAGGACGGGTAAGGGCAGGATCCAAATTCAAGTCTGTCTGGCTTCAGGCTTCTTTTCACTGTCTAGCCAGCCAGTCATCAGGCATCACCATGGAAATGAGTCCTTTAGCACACAGTTGTCAAGGAAGATAAATATGTGGGGTGACTGTACTTATTAAAATTCTAATCCTAATGCTAGCTGTACGTAAAGTTCTAGGATCTTGTGTAGTTAAACAATGGATGGTAAATGGCCCTAATTATGAAGAATGAAAGAAAAACTAATTTATAATCCAGTCATCCTGCTATGCACGTGTAATTATACTCATTATACTCTGTCTTTTTATCTATGTGACATTTACAATTTCTTACTGCTTTCATATAAGGCAATGCATGTGTCCATCATGTCTTTGAATGCCTCTGTGCTCATGTAGAAGGCGATTTCTGCTTTGAACTAAGGATGTGTGTAGGGTTACAAGGTAACTAGCCTTTCCCTTTTAATCACTTTGATGTAACAAACAACTTTCTGTAAGTTTTGGAAAGCATTTCTAAAGGAATTTCAGATGTTTGCATATATTAAATTTTCATTTAAAAAAATCTAGAATGCATTGTTTTCTCAGTGTCTTGGTTCTGGTTGATTTTTGGCATGGCTGCTATATTTCTTAACCAAGCTGTTATATTTTATATATATTGCCGTATTTGCCATGCATACTTTATTACTTTATTTTAAAAAGGAAAGTGTGTGTGTGTGTGTGTGTGTGTGTGTGTGTGTGTGTGTGTGTGTAAATGAAAGGCATGCTTTTTAAAATCCAGAGTTTTCTCCATGCATAAACTGTACAAGAACCAAAGAATCATGAAGAGACCTGCTGTGTTCCAAGATGAAAGAATCAAGGAGTTGGGAGAATCTTCCCCATCTTTCTGAAAGAGAGTTTGTGGTATACACAACTGAGGGCGCACACACTCAGCTGCCCTAAGACACTGTTGAGGTGTTAGTAGGGATAGTTAGGTAGGGTGGCATGGCATCATGGGCTTTTCCCAAAGTGAGCTTTTGGAGCAAATAAAAATGTCACTAGCAGATGCTTCTAGAACTGTGGGTTTAACTTAAGTCGAGTAGGGGGTTCTGTTGGTAGCCTCCGTCTGAATGCTTAGAAGACTGTGACCCTGAAGTCAACTTTGCACTTTGCAAGCTTCCTGTTGAGACTAGAATGAGTTCTCCATTTTACAGAGGCATTTTGGGATGGGTCACCTGCTACTCCTAAGGAGCATGTATAGCAATTGGGTCTGGCCCCAGAATCCTGAGGGTTCTACTTGATGTTGAAGCACTTTTGGAGTATAGATTCTGTTCTTCGTGGTGTGAATGGGTGGGTACTCTTTCAGAGTGTTAAGTAATGTTTGGGTATGCCCTTATGAGCTTTGGTAGGGTAAGGGGTGCTCATTGTGGGTTGAGTTAGATATATTTCTGCAGGATCTGATCTGGAACTTTAAATCAGAGTCCAATCTGCGATGGTAAATTTTGTTTTATGGAACAGTGTCAAGTAATATCCCAGGTAGACTGACCAAGGGCAGGATGAGCCACCATTTCAATCCACATTTTCCATCACCTCTTGGATTCTGTGGAGAGGCGCTTTTTAATTCTCGCTCTAGGGAGGTAACTTCTGATTTGATGGAAGTCCTTTTGCTAATGGTTGTCCAAGAGAAAAGGCATCAGAAAAAAAGGCATGTTTGGGTGAAGGACCTTCTTTCTACCTCATGATCTTCATCTGTCTTTAAGTTTGGACACATTCACTTCTCTGGGTAAAAGGCCGAGTACAAAGAAGTACAACAGGTCTTTAAATAACATCCTTTTGTTCAACATCATTTTTTAAAACTTTTTTTTGTTAATCCTCACCCAAAGATATTTTTCCATTAATTTTTAGGGAGAGTTGAGGGGATGGAGGATGGGGAGAGAGAGAAACATCCATGTGAGGGAGACACATCAATTGGTTGCCTCCCACACATGCCTGCAACCAAGTTATGTGCCCTTGACCAAGAATCGAACCTGAGACTCTTCAGTCCATGGGCCAATACTCTTAACCACTGAGTGAAAACCAGCCAGGGCTGTTAGCATCATTTTGTTGTAACATTGATGAGAAAAAAATATTAATTCCCAGCTGGGGCCACTGACTGGCCACCTTGATCCTGAACTAGAGTAAGCTGGTTGGGAAATCATTATCTTACTTGTTTGATTAATCTTTCTTACATGTACATATAGCTCACACTTATTTCAATGTTTAATATTAGAAGTGTTTGTTGAAATAAGCCAGAGGCTGGACGCACCTACAGGACAACAAGAGATTGATTTATTCAATCTTAGTGTAGTTGGTGTGAAAATCTTTGAGAATATTAATGCCCTGAAAACCATGAACTCCATGTGTTTTTTTGTTTGTTTTGTTTTACTCCATTTATAGCATTTGTAGGTGATTCCACAAATAGAGGCAATGGCATCTGTCTTTGGATGTGCTACCTATCCTATGTGAAGTCCCTGACATGGTAGTGGTTGAGCCGTTGGACACTTGTCACCAGGCCCTGCTGATCCATCACATTCTACTTAGAATCACTGAGTTTTAGTTGTGCAATAGCTCTGGGTTTCCTTACACATTCGAGTTTAGCCTCTCTGTGTGTTTCCTGCTTTGATTTTCAGCTCATAACAACTTCATTTTGCTAAGACAAACCAGAGCTTTCCAAGACTTACTGACCATCCTCAGACATTTAGTTTTTCATCTCCAGCTAACAAATGGACCATACTTTTCTTTATCCAACTCCCACAGCCACCATCATTTTGATCATCATATCTGATTCTGTCCAGGAGCTTTGAAGTGATCTGATTAACCCAGTTGCCAATGAGACACAGTAGAGCCTACATTGTCTTGCATCCTCCCTACTTTCCAGTTTGGTTCTGTTGTTGAGTACATAGAAATTATTTTTAAAAAGTTTATAGATTACTATTCTGCAAGACAGTGTAGGGTGTAGAAGGGTATAGACATTCTCTGTCTGCCCTCCTGTGGCTTACAGTTTGGGATGCAGGAAGTGAAAAGGAAAGAACTATAAGTTTCAAAAAGGTACACAAGAAGGCCATGTGAATGCATGGAAGAGAAGTTAAGAGGCCCACGAACTGGGAGACCTCTTTACATTGGACCTTCAAGAATGGTCAAGGCTTCCAACACATGATAGAAGGAGGTCTTAGGAGAAGAGGTGGTCTATGGATAAAGCACATCCTTAGGAAGCGAAAGGAGTGTCAGAAGGCTGATGAAGGAACTTCTGCAATGAGCACAGAGAGGGAAGCACCAGGACTTAAACTTTTATATTGGGAAATTGCTGCTATAGGTGCAGGTGATACCATTGTAAAGGAGGCACTAACAATCCAGAAGTTCCGAGTTTAGATTTCAGCTATCTCACTCCACACAGGTGACCTTGGACACATCACAGTGGCCATGTGGGTTGAGTGAGTTCCCTATAAAATAGGAAAGGCGGGACAGTAATGGCTAGATGGTGCAAGAATCAACAGATAGTCACTGTTCCACAAATGGCAAATTAGGACAAGTGGTGCTGAAATAAAGCAGAATTGTGCCTCATTCAAGTCTAACTTTGTGATGAAAGCAAAACCTTTTTGCACCCACTGTTGTTCAGGTACCTCATGTTATGAGAACACAGGAGAGTACTCTTTGGTTTGACCTAGTACACATTTCCCAGAAGGCCCAAGGAGCATTTGCTTTGTTCGCCAATGAAGGTGAGCCACCGTACTGTCACCTTCACCACCACACCGGCTCCCAAGAGGCCCCATGCCACTCAGACACCCAAGTTGGCAGTTTTTCTGTTTAAACTCTCCGAATGACAAATGCGGTAAGATTGGCTTTTCCAGATAGCAGCTGCATCTTTCTTCCACTCCCTTCCCTTCGCTTCCTTTCAGACTCAGCAATTTTCTTCTTTCCCCCAGATAAATTGCTGTTAATTTAAATGTACTGCAGATCCTTGCCATTTTATGGCTGATTGCTTCTGAGTAATAGGAGGAAAATGTGTGCATGTTTGAATGTAAAGAAATCTTAATGAGTCGGAAGCCAATGATAAAGAAAGCACAGTGCTTCACTGACCTTCAGCCCACCCCCGAGCCTTCCCTTTGAAGAGGTCTGTGGGCAGATTTGAAATCAGCGAGTAGCAGAGACTGAGTTTTAGGACGCATCCTGGTTTTCCTTCTCTGCTTTCAACTTCACATTGCATTCTCAGACAGCATCTGCTTTAACCTTGTTCAGATTTAGCTCAGCTGGTGCAAGGAGTGGTGGCAACATTTCTCTAAGGTTGTTTTTGATAAAGGAGCTGTTCTCACAATAACTCCTGTGCACCATCGGAATGCTGCAAATGCTTCAGAATGTCACATTGTCAAAATATCTATATTTCAGGCTCAGAAGCTAGACAGCTCGTTTGGCTGCTAAACCCACAAGATGTTCAGCCATTTGTTGTGGTCTAAAAACTTTCCCCCTCACTAGGAGAAAATAATCATCTATTGTTTTTATATTATTTTGTGGCCCCTTTCTTGAGTTCTTATAAGAGGGCAAAATTCATGAGATCCTGGTAGGTAGACTAGGACCCTGATTGGATATCACTTTTGATCCTTGAGAAATATGAAATATTGGAGATATCTATATATATAAAAGCCTAAGTGACTGTCGCAACCGAGGCCTGGTGCACAAAATTCATGCGGGGGGGGAGGGGTCCCCTTAGCCCAGCCTGTACCCTCTCCAATCTGGGACCCCTCGGGGGATGTCTGCTGCTGGTTTAGGCCCCATCCTGGGGAACGGGCCTAAACTGGCAGTCAGACATCCCTCTCACAATCTGGGACCACTGGCTTCTAACTGCTCACCTGCCTGCCTGCCTGATAACCCTAACTGCCCCCCCTGGCTGGCCTGGTCACCCCCAACTACCACCCCTGCCAGCCTGGTCACCCCCACCTTCCACCCCCTCCAGCCTGGTTACCCCTAACTGCCTCTCCCGCCAGCCTGGTTGCCTCTTACTACCCCCCTTGCTGGCCTGGTCATCCCCAACTGCGCCCCCAGCCTGGTCACCCCTCAGTGCTCCCCTCTGCCGGCCTGGTCACCCCTCACTGCCTGCCCGCCCCCCCCGCCCCCCCCCCCCCCCGCCGGCCTGGTCACCACTAACTGCCCCTCCTGTTGGCCTGGTTGCTCCATGCAACCTGCTGTCCGGTCGTTTGGTTGCCCCTCACTACCCCCCCCCGCCCCCCGCCCCAGCCCCCACCGGCCTGGTCACCCTATGCAGCCTGCTGCTCAGTCATTTGGTTGCCCCTCACTAACCCCCCTGCCAGCCTGGTCACCCCACACAGCCTGCTGCTCAGTCATTTGGTCGTCCCTCACTAACCCCCCTGGAGGCCTGGTCGCCTCACGCAGCTAGTTTCCTTATAAAAGGATGAAATCTGTAAGTCAAACTAATTTTTCAATATATGGTAGAGTATCTTTAGTGTGTCAATAGTATGGGAAGATCAAGGGTATTAAGAAGCCTTCCTGAAGGCTCACATTGCTTATCCTTGTTTCAGGCTGCTTTTTTCCTCTTAAGGGAGATACTGCATGTGTTTTTATGGTGGTTTCACTTGTTATTTTTTATTGCAAGGGCGAATGGAGCTAAGGCATGCTTCTTTGAAAAGGATGAATCACAAAAGGCAATCAGAAGGAGGTTGAAGAGTAACATCTGACATCAATTTAAATAGGGGCAAATGCTGTTGTGTCCCGAGTGAATGGCAGTCCAAAAGAGCTTGCATCTAGCTAAGAAAATTGTTTCTCAATTGTAATTTTAAAGAGCCTAGAGGAGCATCTGGGAAGAAAATGTCAAATAGAAGCAAAGGAAGAGTGGCCTGGTTCATTCTGTAAACACTCTGACATCAGTAAACTCTTAGAATTTCCCTGCCAAATGCCCAGAAACTAGTATATAGGAGTCAACAAATCTTTTTGTCTGAGGGTGATGTCTTCTATTTGTATCACCAAATTTCTCCTGTTTTTTATTGGCAGACTTGACATCCCAATTTTAATCCTTTTGTTACAATGGTAAAGGAAGTGAGAATCACCTTCTTAAAACCTGATGGAATAATTAAGAGGTTTGGTTGGTTTATTTGGCATGCTTGTCCTACATGCCATAGTGTCCTCTAAACTAGTGCGGCTTATGTGTGCCTGGAGGCTGAACTTTTAGAAAGAGAGTAGGAAGAGTTATGAAGGAGAATTAATCAGTGCCCCTAAGCACTTCCTAAACTCTCAGAGCTTTGCGGTGTTTAAATCCACAAAGGATGTTTGGCGTCCATCCCAAGTCCTTTCCCTGAGACTTGGAAGGGCAGGAGACAGGAATGCCATGGAAATTAAGCTCCAGAGGGTTGCTGTAAATGATAATACAGATTGGTGGTGGTAATTACAGCTCTGGAGGCAGATGACACCAGCACTTGGCAGACCAGACACCAGGTTGAGGAAGATCGAGAGTCTGGAGGGGTTGTGTTTAGAAGCGCCTTCCAAAGCTGAACTTGAAAACATCTTGGCAGTTTCTACCATGACATCATCTATTTTGTCACGTATGAATCGGGTGAAGATTCATGCAAACTATACACAGAATTGTATGTAACAGAATCTTCCCCATCCCTGCTGGGTTTTTATGGCTAAGTGCAAGGAGAGTTTGTCCTCCCTGCACAGGGACATGGCAGGGTGGCCATAGAATCTGAGTTCCTGGGTCAGAATCTGAGCTCCATCACTTACTAGTTATTGGACTGTAAGCTGCTTTGGACAAAGAGCTTAGAGGAGATATTGGCACAAAGTAGATTAGCGTTATTTATTACGCAAGTTGTTTACTCACCTTTCTCCAGCTGTGGGGCAATGAAGTAGTTGAGGTCAACTACTCCATTTTCTTTATTTTTGTATCATCTATTACAGTGTCTATGATTTGGTCTGTGCTCAGTAAATGTTTGCAGAATTAATTAATACTAAGTATTACATATTATGTGTTTTATATCTATTACATGTAATATACACACTATATGTCTTATATATACTAGTTATATATTGAACATATATACAAAATGCTACGTTATATGTTATATATCATATGTGATATAATGGACATTACATTTCTATATATCTATGTGTCATATATATTCTGGGCATTTGATTCCATTTAGGCAATTAATTTATTATTTAATGTTAGGATTCCTGAAAAAAAATCTAAATCTGTGTGTATTTTATCGGTTATATCCAGCCAGCACTCTGCTTTAGTTGCTCAGTAATTTATCAATTGTTTAAGAAATAACTTGGTAAAATTAGGCAGGGGAAAAATTAGGATTATGGTAGATATTTGTTGTTAAGTTTTATTTTTTTCCCCTAAACATAAAAATTCTTCAGGGGTCATCAATATTGTTCATGTATTTCTCCTACTTAAGTTAAGAAGTTAATATCTGACAGTTGTGGGTGGAGCTGTGTGCAGAAATTCTTTGCGTTTCTTTCCAATGTTTCATGTTGCATGTAAAGTTGGTTTTGAGTTTAAAACGAAGTTGCTCAATAATGAGATGCACATTTTCTTCCAATTTCTGTTCTGTTATTATATATTACTTTATATTTTAAAGCATATTCCATGTTGTGTCTTAATTTTGATGTTTATTTATGTTCTTTTAAAAGTGATTGTACTTGCATGTTAATTTATGTTGGTTTTTCTTTTGAGCATGACTTATGTTTTATTTTGTGTTTCTTTTAGGTTTTGTTTTGTTTCATAAGATCCCACTGGATGGGTAGCTGAAATAAAGGAAAAGACAGAGAAAGGGGCTGTGGTGCTTGTTGGTTGGTGCTGCCTTGTAAGCTGGACTCTTGGGACTGGCACAGGCTTCTCCCGGGAAGTCTGCTTACTTGGGGTTTTCTGGTAGAGGCGGGTGGTGTTTGCAGGAGGTACTGCATGGAGCCTGCAGATCCTGAGCTGTGATTGGGGAACACCGGTGCTGAGGCAGCTCACAGGCAGCTACTTGGAGATGCAAGAAAACATCTTAAATTAATGCTTCCATTTGTTCTTACAATCATTCAAAGGTGGAATTGAAATGAAATCCTATTGGGTTGTGCTTCTCTTCTGGAAGATGTGCTGTTTGACCATACTGGAAATGTATTTGATTTTTATTGTTTCTGTTTATTAAAGATGAACTACAAAGTTAAAACAAATCTAAATTTAGGGACAGGCATAAGTGCACACTAAACTGTAACCTCCATGTAACTCGGATTTTAACATCATCTTCTGTTGTTGTTTAATCAGTACTGAACTGAGGGAGTTTTATGTTTCCATCCATACCACAGCAGCTGAAAGCGCGTATACGGTATCACCGTGGGGACGTGGTGATTTCACAAGAGAGGCTCTTTCCTTCACTGATAATAAAGACCCAGAGCCATGCAATCAACCCTCATGATTTCCTTAAATTTTCTTTAATGATTTTCTTAAAGGAAAAAAAAAGCTACTTAGTCAGGGCTGTAGAGTTAGGTTAGGCATAGACAGAATAACTAAAGGAGTCAAATATATGCATATGGTGCATATGTCCTTTCATTTGCCCGCTGCGATCCACCTGCGTTTTAGAAGTTTGTTGAATGATAAGGCCGCAGCAACCCATGCTGTTCCCATAACAGAACTGCAGCTTTTCTACTCTGAAAAGGCCTGTGAGCAGAATGGCTGGCCTGCTGTGAGCAGAAGTCGATATTGTAAGTAAGACAGTCTCCCTACGACATACTATACTGCTGCTGGGTTTTCAGGGGGCAGGACAGCTCATCCTGACCCCAGCAGCGCAAGGTGGCAGGTCACTAATGAATATGTGCTTTATATTGTCCAGCTTCATTGCTGAGAGGGCAGCTGAATCCTGCGCCCCTGCCTTAGTCTCACCGTGGCCCCCTGTTTCAATTGCTCAGCCATGGCAGTGACCTTGGTATGCTCTGCTCAGTCTGCACCAGGCAGGATCCCTGTCAGAAGACAGGTTTGACTGCCCTGCCCCACCTCACCTTACACCTTTCTTGTTAGGGGGACTACAAAGGCGGGCCTGGCGCATGTCCTTTGAAAACACAATCAGGTCTGTACAGCACAGGGAATGTAGTTAATGATATTGCGGTAACTATGAATGCTGTCAGGTGGGTACAGGAAATATTGGGGGGAATACTTTGTAAAGTATATGATTGTTTAACCACTGTGCTATACACCTGAAACCAATACAAAACAATATTGAAAGTAAAAAAAAAAAAAAAGAAAAGAAAGAAAAAAGTGCACTGATGCCATGGCTGCATTGGAAATTTATTGATGTCCTTCAAAAATAATTTTTTTGAAATAGTTACACAGTTTTACAGTTCAGCTTTAAGGATGCATAGATTTTTAACAGGTCTAACATGTTTGAAAATGTTTTGAATCCTGTGTAACCAAGGCATTAATCTTAATAAACCAGGATCCATTTAGGTACCACTTGATAAAATAAGATAACCCATGATGGATATTTTATACTCTCTCTTTTACATTAGCCGCTGACGATGGTATTGCTCAATGCCGACATCTCACAGAGTCTATGGATTACAGCATTGAACTTGGCTACTTCAGACCCAGGCCTGAAAGGGACAGTTTCTCCAAAGTGTAAACAGGCTCCTGGTTTTTGAAAGTAGTTTTCCCCCTAAAAGGACATTTGAGTGCGAGGGCAGCTGGCCCTCAGTGTGGGGACGTCTGAATATCCTCAGAATTTCCTTTTTCTTACTAGCTGCTAAATGACAGTTCCTGTCACGACTTAGATTCTGATCTTTCCCAAAGGTGTTGATTTACAAAGAGGCCAGCTAATTGCAGAAATCCCGAACCCTGAGAGATTAAGGAAATTCAAACTGGAAGCCAAGCAGGGGCTGTCAGGACAGCTCAGATTCTTAAATATCGGCCATTTGGTATATATACATATATATATATTTTTAAAAAAGCTTTTATGTAATTTCATAGAGCCATAAAAAGGCGATGAATTGTTTAAGGCCTATTTTTAAAGTTTTCCAGACTCAAAAGGAAAAAAAAAAAAAAGGATATTTGTACTCAACAGCTAGAAGAATGACGAGGTGGATTTCTGTTTTTCAATGGAGAGAAGTGGACAGATAAGGCAATTTAATATATCAGACAGCAGTTGACATCTCCTAGGGAACGATGAAAACAGCCGGCTATTAGAAAATTGTTTCATATGGTTCTTGAGTTCTTTGCTTTGTCTTTTCTTAAATCCCTGAAGACACCAATCAGTAACATATCTTCTCATATCTGTGCTCTAGACCACTTGCTTGCATCCTCTTGCTTTCTGTGTCCTCTGTAAGAAATCTTTTTTGAGCTTCCTAATGTAATTCTGCAACATTAGAAAAAGATGGGCAGCATTTTTTATTGAAATCAAGTCTGTCGCCCTCCAGCAAGGACCTGGCACTGCAGTACCAGGCGGGTACCCTAAATGCACAACGTACCCTAAGTGGGTGTTCACTCCAGAGGGGAGCTGTCACTCAGCCCCAGCCAACTCCCGCCCCCCGGGAATGTGGTCCCAGGTTTCCAAATCTTGGGATTCTTTAAGAGAAACTTGAAACCTGTGAAATGTCCCTATTTTTAAAAAGTTGACTCAGTTATTTTTAAAACGTTATGTAGGCCAACAGAACATGTCTGTGGGCTGCCCGTTTGTTACTTGTGTCTTAATGCAAGATCGTTGTTCTCTCACTGCTTCCTCCTGTCTTTCCTTTGCAAACGTGCTTCCCAGCGTCACCATTGAGAGCTTTATCAGCTCGCCTCTGCCAGCTGGGACCTGGGCTCTCTCCCTGCCTGGGACTTCCTTGCAGCAGTGTTTGCCCTTCATCCCTGATCGGCCCCACGTCCCTGTGGCCAGAGTCCTTCCCCCTGCTTTGTTTGACGTGACTCCTTTCACCAGTGTCTGTGCTGCCTGGCTCGCTCAGGTGCAGCCAAGTTCAGGGGAACAGGCACAGCCCCGTTTCTCGGGTGGCCTTAACATACCAGTGTTGCTGTTGATGAATGGAAAACAGCTGTGTCATCTTCACGAATCGCAGTTCAGGCCCTGTATCTTGACTCCAAGGCAGCTGAGAGCGATTGAGAGACTCCCACCGTCATCACTTGAGGCATCAGTCGAGGCCAAGAAGGTCTATATCTCCGCAGGAAGAATGAATCCCCACAGACTTCAAAGATCACTCTGCGGTTTTCACTCCTGATCTCCAGCAGGGACCAGCTTCATTCTTGACCTAGTGACTGCTCTTCCCAAGAGTAGGGAGCAAAGATGGGACTTAAATAACCCCAGCCCCTCCCACAGCACAGAGCCCAGAGTGTGCTTTGGGCCCCACTCTTCACATCACCCTGAATTACAGCGCTCCACGCCCCCACCCCCACCCCCTCCCCCGGCCCTGTTAGGGCCCAAGCTCCTCCTCAGACAGAGTAGAGGCCACATTGTTCAATAGTTGGAGGAACAAACAGCTCAAGGAGTTCAAGGCAAGAATTTAGTTCCCTGGCAAGTGTGACGGTCAGCATGATGGAGGTGCTCCTGCCTTCTCCTCTTCCTTTTCTCTTTATTTGTTTAAAATCCCTGACTTTCTCTCTCCTTCCCACCCTTCTCCCTCCTTCCCTCTCTCCCTCTCCACTTCTCCTTCTCTCCCTCCCTCGCTCTCTCTATGTAGCATTCTAACTTGACTCCGTGACAGACAGAGTTAATTTTTATTTGCTTTACTGGTTGCTTTCCATATATCTTTTTTAAAAAATTTCATTTTGAAATGGAATCAAAACACGAAAGGGGACCTGAGCTAGCTCCTCTCTCACTCCATCGGAGAATGGTGACTTATACTTTCTTCCAGTGTCTTCTGTCTAAACTCCTCCCTGGCTTCCATCTAATTTGCTCACACAACAGTAGAAGCTCATTTCACCTTGTTTTGTCCTGACTGCAGATACAGAGGGAGGGCAGCTGATGTGGAGCAATTCCACATAGTTCAGGATCTTCTCAGGGCAGCTGCACCCAGCCCGGTGGGCTGTGCCATGCCTGTGGCCCCCATGGGGCTGTGCCAATCAGCAGACTTGACTCCAAGGACAGGGACAGAAGCAGTCACCTGTGAAGGGTGCTCTGCTGTGTTCACACCACCTGTGGCGCCTGAGGACCATGTCAGGCTTACTCAGGGGCACCTGGGGAGGTCAAGGGCTCTCCCGGCCAGGACAGGCATGTCATTTTCTGTGGGGTACTGCCACAGTGAATTACGTTAACAGGATCTGCAACCCTGAAAGTGACATAAAACAGCTGTCACAGAAGGCAGCTTTCTACTCAAGCCAGTCCATTTCTTTTCTTTTCTTTTCTTTTCTTTTCTTTTCTTTTCTTTTCTTTTCTTTTCTTTTCTTTTCTTTTCTTTTCTTTTCTTTCCTTTCCTTTCCTTTCCTTTCCTTTCCTTTCCTTTCCTTTCCTTTCCTTTCCTTTTCTTTTCTTTTCTTTTCTTTTCTTTTCTTTTCTTTTCTTTTCTTTTCTTTTCTTTTCTTTTCTTTTCTTTTCCCCCCTCTTCTGGGCCAAAGGTGTCTCCCAACCATTAGAGTTGGACAGTGAGAGCACTCTGAGTTTAATTTGGGCTAATATTGCAATGGAGCCTTGGGATGGTCATTGGTGGGCACCCAAGGTAGGTGGCTATTGGCTGTGTCTGGAATCTGAGTTTTCATGAAAAGAAAAAGACATGAGAAGGAAAGAAAAACACAGAGGTTTTTTCACCACTTTTAAGACAGTACATTTATGAAGGAGGCATAAACACAAAATAGCAAGAGATTCTACTCACAATGCATATGCATGTCAAATCATCATGTTGTACTCTTTAAATATCTTTCAATTTTATTTGTCAGTTATGCCCCAATAAAACTGACAGAGGGAAAATGGAAAAATAATAGCAAGAGATTCCAGAGAAAAACAGATCCTGGCGTATCACACCCATTTCATGTTGGGGTCCATTTGCTGTAATCCATAGGCAGCTGTGAGTCATTCTCATGCCCTGTTTTCCCCCTGTAATGTTCCAGGTTTTAAGGTCATTTTTCACATTTCCTGTAAATAGTGGATAATCATTTTTATTTTATTTTTAAGTGCTGTTTTAACATGTGGATAGATCATAAATGTACTTGCTGAATTCATTCTTTTTTTTTTAACAAGCCAATAAAGTTTTATAATTCATCTCCATGTGTCTTGCATTCTCTCTAGGGCCTTGTATACGTCTGCTCCCTTCCTCAAGCATCCCCATCACTATGTGTGTCCTTGTTGGTGTTCAAGAGGAAAAGTATTAGGAGAAAGAGTATGAGAAACATCATAGAGAATTGGGAATGGGAGAGTCCCAAACCCACTATAGATTCTGGAATAAATCTCCCTCAAAAAAGGACTTTCAAATTTCCCATTAATGTGAATTATACATTTATTGTTACTGATCTTGACATGGGATATAGTTTCATTTGGTTAAAAGAAAATACTAAAAAAAAAAAAAAATACAAAAAAAATGTTTAAGGAAACTAAAGAAACAAAAAAAACAAACTGTACATTCTATGGGAAAATCCTTCGGTATTTATAAAATTTGGAATAGCCCAGGTCCCAGTGAGAGGACACATTTGGTGCTCTGCCCCTCCCTCCCTTCAAAGGGCCTTGGTGGTCAAATGAACATGATGACTTGTGCTTTCATGGAAGGGGAGATTGAGGAAGACAAGCGGATGTAGAGATAAGATACTATGGAATCGTACCTATTAAATGGTGCCCACACTTCACATCCCTTTTATTTCCAACCTCCAGTGGCCCACACTGGCATTCCCCCCCCCCCTTTAAGATAGGACCTAAAAGTAAGGTTTGTAAGACCCCAGCCCTAATATATCTGAGCTTGCCTCTGGGAACTTTGAAAGGCTTTTTCTCCAAATGCAAGACAGGATTAGAAACTGATCCAGTGTGACCCACTGTCTTATGGAACCAAGTACACAGACCCTCTCTTAAGAGCCTGTTTAGTGCTATTGACTTGTGCTTTTTTTGAAACACCCTTCTCAGTTTAACTTGCTGAGAACAGGTTTTGTGGGCCATTTGGAGGCCATACAATCCTTTGAGGCAGTAGGCTTTGGATGCAGACTATTCAGGTTTGAAGCCAGCTTGCTCAAGCTAAATGAGTCATTTCACTCTTCTATTCCCATTTCCTCATTTGCACAATGGGGAGTAGTAATGTTGTCCCCTCACTAGGCTCTTAGGAGAGTCAAGTGAGATGGTCAGGTAAAACCCTTACTTAGCACATTGCCTGGCTGGTTGGGGACCTCTTTTCATTGATAAAATACTTTGAAGGATGTGGGTTTGCACTGAGCATGGGTATGCCTCAGTGAGTGCCTGTGAATCTCATACAGATTCACTTACATGTATTGGTTATATGGCGGTTATGTGAGCACAACTAATGGAGTCCAAATGAAAGGGAATTTCACTCGCTGAACAATTCTGGATGTGTCCACTCCGTGAAGGCCACATTGGAGCTTTCTCAGGAGTTATCATCATTGTGCTCCTAGATCCTTCTTTCTGCCCAGGTGATTCTTGTGCACTGGTTCTACCTCAGATTTGATACTGATAAAATAATACGATACGATTTGTTTGGGCCTGTATTATGACTGTCCCATGAGTTTGAATGATGCTCTGTATTTTGAGGATTCTGAAAGAAATGGCATTGAAGGACATACCCCAAACATGGTCTGCCTCTTTTCTATCACCTTATCAATTCAGAATTTTTAGTCATTTGAACCGGGTCTACTTTAACTTTAACTAGTGGATTCTCATTGTGAAAATATTTGGCTAAGAATACAAGTGACGAATGAATTGGCTGAGGGATTGTTTGAAACAAAAGACTTGTTTCAAGTTCCCTCAAGGCTTAGAAACAACTGTTTACAGGCAATGAGTTACAAATAACTGGATTTTTCTCTTCTGTTTCCTGAGGTAGTTTCTGATAAAGGCTCCATTAAGCAACACACAATTGGCGTAGTTGGAACTACTTCATGTTGCAAGTAATAAAATTTTATTTCTTTAGTAATATTTTGTAATTTGTGCTGTATTGTTGTTGTTATTAAATCTATAAGTGGCATTGAAGTTTTACCAGCACTTAATTTAAGGTACTTTTAGTCTTGTTAATACCTTTTCTAACACATTTTAAAGTGAGACTGTATCTAAGAGTTATCTAAGAGTATTGATTTTCACTCTGTACCAAGTATGCATGTTATGTTTTAAGTACTAAAACATATATTAATGTATTTATTCATTCATTCCCTGCAATCCTACAAGGCTAATGATAATACTGCTTCCATTTAAAGTGATAGTAAACTGAGGAACAGAGTGATCAAGGACCTTCCTTCAGGTTACCTAGCTAATGAGGGGTAATCCCGGGGTTTGAATTCAGGCAGGCTGGCTCAAGTACCAGAGCTCAGAACAACTACCCTATATGGGCTGGATCTTTGAGCAGGGCCAGGACTGGGGTGAGGCCAGCAGGTGCCTAGGACACTCTCAGGGCCATGCAAGTGCCCAGTGGCCACTCTTACCAGCACTGGTGATTGAGCAGAGATGATTGTTGTGGCAAAGCACAAATGTAAGGTGAACTTTAGTCACTGGGGTGGCATGTGCTGTCCCAGGAAGTCCCTAGTTATGTGTGCCACTCACCAAGCCCTGCAGATCTTGACTTGCAGGTACAGGGATGATAGTGAAATTGGCACATGCTTTGAAAATTTTATCTCATGAAACAGAAATTGCAGGAGGTATCACTCAGTGCTAATCCTATCTAATAAAAGAGTAATATGCAAATTGACCATCACTCCAACACATAAGATGGCCACCTCCATGTGGACACAAGATGGCCACCACAAGATGGCCAGCAGGGAAGCAGTTAGGCATCAATCGGGCTGGCAGGGCAGCGGTTAGGGGGTGATCAGGCTGGCAGGCAGAAGCGGTTAGGGGAAATCAGGCAGGCAGGCAGGCGAGCGGTTGGGAGCCAGCAGTCCTGGATTGTGAGAGGGATGTCTGACTGTCCATTTAGGCCCAATCCTGGTGGGAAATCCCTTGAGGGGTCCCAGATTGGAGAGGGTGCCGGCTGGGCTGAGGGACACACACCCCCATGCACGAATTTCATGTACTGGGCCTCTAGTCCTATATAATAAAAGAGTAATATGCAAATCGACCAAACAGAATGACCAATCACTATGATGTGCACTGACCACCAGGGGGCAGATGCTCAATGCAGGAGCTGCCCCCTGGTGGTCAGCCAGAAGCCAGGCTGACTGCTGGTAAGCGCAGTGGCAGAGGCGGGAGCTTGTCCCACCTCCGCAGCAGCACTAAGGATGTCTGACTGCAGTGTAGGCCCACTCTCCACAGGGAGCAGGCCTAAGCCATCAGTCGGACATCCCCTGAGGGCTCCTGGACTGCTAAAGGGCACAAGCTGGGCTGAGGCCCCCCTCCCCCCCCCACGCCCAGTGCAGGAATGTCATGAACCGGGCCTCTAGTTAACTAATGAAAACCCAGAGCATGTTTGCTTTGTTCATTGTAACTAAAGGCGGATGTGTTGTTTTTTATTATTCTAAAGCAAATTTTCTTGTTGCTCCTGAACTCGAGTACTTCCTGTTCCCTGGGAGCAGTCCTGACTCTCAGATGAGTGATGGCAAGGGAAACCGCCGGGTGGGGGTGGGGTGGGAGGAGTGTGGTGGAAGATTTGTTTGAGGACACATCCTGTCACCTGCATTAAGAGGATCCAGACATTGCAACAAGGCTGTGGAAAATGCCTGAGCAGCTCTTGCCTCTGAAACACAAGGAGACAGAGCAGCATCTAAGCAGCTCAGTCACGTCCATGCTCCTGCCCCCGAATGTGCCGTCTGGCAGCGAGTGACTGAAAGAGACGGCCAAGGGCACATGCTAATTTTCCAATCAATGGGTCAGTCTCATCCACACACCACAAGACCCAGAGCTGTGTTTACTGAATTACAATCTCTGCCTGACCATAAACTAATGAACAATAAGTTTTCTCCTTCCCTCCCATCTTTCAACATTTTTATTCTGTTTCCTGGGAGGCAAGGAGAAACCTCTTTTGTCATTGACCACCCTTCCCTTTCTTTTTAGTAATTCTCATCATACAGTAGATTAGTCTTGCTGAATGGTCAAATAAAAGCATAGGCCACAGCTGTTTGCCTTGAAGATTAGAATTCAGCTTCAGGTAAGTCGTGCAATTTCACTAAAGACCCTGGAGCTTTGTGGGGTGGGAGTAACGGTTGCCTAGCACTGTTTGACCTCTTGGGGGAGTTCTAGGTTTTAAATGAACTGAGCCATAGCCTGTTAGGGTGTTTCAGGCTTTGTAGAGATTACTTCCTGGACAGTTTTTTCTCTTTGCATTTACTTAGGCTTCTGGATTTGGGGGAGACCATCACCCTCCTTCACTAAAGGCTGAAGAACTGCCTGCCATGTTTTACTTTGGGGCTGGTAGTGTGCTGGCTTTTCAGTGTTTGCACAGTGGGTTGACCAGCAGGTCTCGGTGGCGGAAAGGAGTCAGGATATAGCTGCCCTGTTGCACAAGTGGAGACTCATCTCAAGCAGGGCTCATCTCTCCACCACTGCAGTCTTTCAAGGTGGGCTTATCTCTTCTCCTTTTCTCCATCTGTTTCCTCAACCCTGGAGGGGAAAGGCTTCCTTCCCACGGTGGGCGGTCTCCAGTGCCTCACCATTTCTTGTTTGTCCTTTGAACAGGCCTATACCTCTATATATTGTCCCTACAACTTGCAATTTAAACCACTGGGGATGAGTTCTTTTTCCCTGACACAACCCTAATTGAGACAGATACTAAATTCCTTAATATATTATCTTGTTCTATCTTACATAGAGTATACTCAAAATCCAGTAAATATATAGTAAGTGTCATTTATAGGTCAGAGAGTGAGCCTAGCACTGGGAGATGCCATAATAAGCCAAGCATATGCCATCTTTGGCCTCATGGGCTATGGCCTAAGGGTAATATCAGTAGTGTGGTGCCACTATTGTCCACACTTTGCACAAAAGAAAACAAAGGCTTACGAAGTTGACTAACTTGTCCAAGGTCACGCAAATCATATTCCTCAGCCTATAAATTCATGCTCTGGCCTGCTTCTCTGAGGGCAATGCTTCCTTTTACCTCTTGGAGGCCTGTATTTCCCTGAGCTCTAAGATGGTCATCGATCTCTGCACTATATTTCCAACTCAGAATAAACTGATGAAAAGTATCCCCTCCCTTGTTACCTATTTTCTCTTTCCCTTTTATCATTAAAAAAATAGGTTTCTTCTTTTCCTCTAGTTCCCTTTCTACCCAACACAAACACATGCAAATGCTTTGTCCTTTCTCTAATTTTTACACATTTGGTTGGAATATGTGCATCAGAGAGAGATTGTGTATGAAGGTGTGTGTGTGTTTGTGTGTGTATATGTGTGTGAAAGAGAAAGAAAGAGAGAGAGAGAGAGAGAGAGAGAGAGAGATCAGCAAGTAAAGACACAATAATTCTCAACACACATACACACACACACACATACATACACACATGGAATAGGAATACTACATGCTTTAAATGGGAATTTAGTTCCAACACATACACAATTTATGCCATTATCACCTCCCCAGTGCTTTAATGCCCCCAACTCCTTTAAAAAACTTTCCATATTGTATTTTTGGTTTTTGTTTTTACTTCCTTATAAAAAGCAAGAAGTTTTACTGAGAAGAAATGATTACAAATCCCAAAAGGTTGGTGTTCTGTTCTGAGCTCCAAGATGTAAGGATTGAGTGGATTTCAAACTTGGCTAAATTTCTGACTTGGCAAATGCTTCTATCCTTATTTATGACAGCTTGGAAACTTCCATTTTCCAGGGCTTATAAATGAGGCTGCTGATTTGGTCTCCCTTTTCTATTTTGCTGTGAATTATGAAATAACCAGCCTGAAGGCTTCTTTTAGACATTAACCCTCTTAACAGAATAAGTGTGTGTGCGTGTGTGTGTGTGTGTGTGTGTGTGTGTGTGTTTTCTTTTCTTGGTTATGAGGCATCGTTTACATATTTTACACAGGCAGTGTACTTCCCTTTTTCTGCGTTTCCACAAAATGACACTAGAAGGTGTTGAGGTTTGGGGTGTTGAGAATTATAACTGTATGGTCTTCATTGTAGTCACACAGGACTGTTTGACTGTACATCTCATCCTCGAAGGGCAATTAACAGTTGGGATTCTGGAGCAAGTCAGGTAAATAGAAAGTCTCAGCGTTTTCCCAGAGGTTATGAATAGGCCCTGTGTCAGGGGCTATCCATGCTCATTTTGTTTTAGTAGAAAATGGTCAAGAAAATGGAAGAACTCTGAGAAGTTTTCTCCTTCTTCCTACCTCCTTCTCCCCCTTCTCCCCCACCTTTTTCTTAACTTATACCCAATTTTTTGAAGCTCACTTAAGTTCTTTTCATAAGTGCTGTCTTCTTTGGATTCATGTAAACCACAGCAAAGTTGGTTAGTGGGGAGGGTAGGCAGGTTTTGCTGAGTATAGGCAGTAGGAATTTTCAAATGTCCTCTGAGAAGCAGGTGCCCAGACAGGATTAAAGCTGCAAGGATTTTAATCAGGAGAAACTCTCATGTGAGAGGAAATGGAGAAGGAGCCAGATAGGGATGTGAAAGCATAGACAGGGCTGTCACTCAAGTCTGAGCTTGGTGATGAGAGGATGGGAAGGTTAGGATAAGAATCCTAGACCATTCACTCTAAGGAAGTATGGGCAAGGCTGCTAGGGGAGTCTTTGAGCCAAAGTCAGCCACCGATCAGCCAAGAGTTCCTTGTCTCCGAGGATGGTTATGCCTTATATCCCAACTACTCCTGGCACTGGCTCTAGAGCAGTCATGGGAAGCATGGACTCACTGCAAATGAGTGATGGATTTGAGAGCACAGGTGGGTTTCAGGATGTAGCTGGGACCCTTGGTCAGTTATGCTCCCTGAAGGTGACGTCTGCGGGGTGCTCTCGGACAAGAGGAGCTGTCTTATCCACTTAACCGATGTACTGGTTAATGACTGCTCCCATCTCTCTTCAACATATGGCCCCATTTGATAGTGCCCTGAGCACTCCTGGATGGACGGCTGGGTTCCAGTGTTCAAGGGAACCTCTGCTTCTTTAATGACCCACTACCGGTGGCATTGGTTAGAGGGGCTTCAACTATAATCACTCTTAAAAAAATAAAAGAAGAACACAGGCTAGGCAAGTCAACATTTTGAAATGTTTAAAATGTCATTTTTGAGCTGCAGCCATCCTTTTATTTATGGCAACATAAAACAACATCTGAAACTAAGACCTGTTTTTGTTTTTCTCGCCTGCATACTCTAACCACAAGTGATTTTATTTCATTTCAT